>NC_133618.1:6501261-6576261 GCF_048593235.1 Sminthopsis crassicaudata | reverse complement strand
TCCAGGCTGCAGAAGGGCCAGGAAAATTGGGGATGGAAAATCAGATTTGACAGCTGAGAAAGCTCATTGGTCACTTTGCAGAGAGCCGTCTGGGTGCAAGGATGAGGTAAGAAGTCCGATGGCAAGGGGTTAAGAAGAGGGAGGGGAGAGGAAGGGCCGGCACCCAGGGCAGATGCCACAAAGCTCACAAGCGAAATTGTGTCAGAGGCAGGGTTTCTGGCTCCGGCCCAACGCCTTGCACAGGCTTCCGCTGGGATGGCCAGGCAAGGGGGTTTCTCAGTGAAAAGGAACTTTTAGGGCCACACAGTTCTTAGAGATCCCGAGAGAACCAGCATTACTGTATTTTAATAATGATGTCGCATTTTGACGTGATTATCACTATTGTTTGAATTGGGATTTTCAACAATATCATAAATACCACAGTTTTAGCTCGTGGCTGGGGTCTTTTCAAAAGGGATTGGAGAGCTACTCGGGGTACAGGGTAGATGAGACTAGAAGATGAGACATTGTAACACAGAAGGCCCCCAAGGGGAGTGCCCGAGGCAGTAACATATAACTCTCCTAGGAGACTGATACTTGTAACAAGGAGGAGATACTTTTTGTGGGACGGCTGAATAGGCCGCTCATCTTCACCTCGGCTCTGCACTGTCTAAACATCATCCTGAAGGTTTTGCAGAAAGCCAGAGCTCGGCTTGGGCCCTTCAGTGGCCAAGGGTGCAGTTTTGGGAAGAGTCAATCATCTCTGCTTGAGGAAGCCAGCAACTCCCCCCTCCCCCCCCAAGGCCACTGGGTTCAAAGAGTCCATCTCCCAATATTGCCATTCAGTCACCCATGATAAGGAAAAGAACTACAAAGCAGAAGGAAGAGCCAGATTCTGAGATCCAGGCTCTAATGTACCCATATCATGCCTAGATTCCAAGAAGTGAAGACCATCTTGCATGGGAAAGGAAGTCCAAAGGACTTCATCAATGCAGAGGTGAGAGAGAGAGTCACAGGGCAAAGATCTGTTGACTGGTTCCCTCACTGGCTGGGGGACCAGTCTGGATACAGATCTTTCTGCTGCCAGTGGGTAGTGATTCTGTGTCATCCCCAAATCCTTTGGCACTGAGGACACATGTCCCTGAAAGCGTCAGGGGTGCACATCCCTCTGCATGCTGTGGCCATGCTCCATCCCCCTCCTACTGTATGTCTCACTGTACCAGGAGGTCAGCATTGTGCTGCAATGTGGAATGGGGGAAATAAAACTAGGAGGCTAAGTGGGAGCCACATTTTCAAGGG
Organism: Sminthopsis crassicaudata; assembly: GCF_048593235.1. Classification (NCBI taxonomy): domain Eukaryota; kingdom Metazoa; phylum Chordata; class Mammalia; order Dasyuromorphia; family Dasyuridae; genus Sminthopsis; species Sminthopsis crassicaudata. The sequence continues at coordinate 6,574,983 of NC_133618.1, read as the reverse complement.
CTTTTTTGTTGTTGTTAAGCAAAGAAATTTGTACTGTGTCTCATAGGAAAGAGAAAGCTATGGAGGGTGAACTGAGAACAGCTTTGGACAGAAATGCCCCCAAGACCCTAGAAAGGGAGACCAGTGAGTTAGTTGGACCTCCTTCCTTCCCTCCCTCCTTCCCTTCCTTCCTCCTCTCTCCCTCCCTTCCTTCCTTCTTTCCTTCCTTCTCCTTTCCTCCCTCTTTTTCTTTCTTTTCTTTTCTTTTCTTTTCTTTTCTTTTCTTTCCTTTTCTTTTCTTTTCTTTTCTTTTCTTTTCTTTCCTTTTCTTTCTTTCTTTCTTTCTTTCTTTCTTTCTTTCTTTCTTTCTTTCTTTCTTTCTTTCTTTCTTTCTTTCTTTCTTTCTTTCTTTCTTTCTTTCTTTCTTTCTTTCTTTCTTTCTTTCTTTCTTTCTTTCTTTCTTTCTTTCTTTCTTTCTTTCTTTCTTTCTTTCTTTCTTCCTTCCTTCCTTCCTTCCTTCCTTCCTTCCTTCCTTCCTTCCTTCCTTCCTTCCTTCCTTCCTTCCTTCCTTCCTTCCTTCCTTCCTTCCTTCCTTTCTTCCTTTCTTCCTTTCTTCCTTCCACTTTAATTCACCCACTAGTTAAATGACATTATTCAATCTACCATCTCCCTTGTCAGGTCATTTCTTAAGACAGCCAAAGGGCAGACTCCTCCAGATAATTCAGTTCCCAGGCATGGCGTGGCTGTCCTACTAGGGGAGCCAGGTGCAAAGTATGCCACTGGGAGTCTGCAGGAGCTGCCAGCCTTGGCCAGTCAGGTCTTGGCTGGCCTGGCTCTCCTGGTTCCAGTCACAGCTCAGTGCATCCCGTCCACACTCAGCCCCGAAGCTTGCTTTGGCCTTGGTTGCTTGGCTCCTTGGCTGGGCTGGGGACCGATTCCTCTTGGAGACCTCCTTCAGGCTGGAGGGAGCTGGAAGAGCACCCACCTTTTAACCCCTCTTGCCCCCAACACTCTGGATGATGGTAGCTACTTTTCTTTTTCATTTATTACTAGTTAGAGCTAATCTCCCTGAGAGGGGGATTATCAGTGTCCTCAGCCTCTCACCGCTGGCCCATATGCTCAGGAGCGACAGCTGTTTTGACAGGCTCAGCTGGGAAAGGGAAAGAAAAACCAGCCTCTTCCAGCCCATGTTGGACGAACGTTCAATTCTCCTTATTGTCTCTCCTCATGCCCATCTGTTAGCATGGCAAGGTGCCCACCCCAAATTGGCCAGACTTTGTGCTCCGGGCATCGGTGCCTGGGAACAATGGGTAGGGGAGGTTGGCCCACACAATAGCCGGGAGGAAATATCTCACCCTCGTGCTTTGTGCCGGGCTGGGAGCAGCCATGAGCCAATCTGCCGGATGCCTGCCCAGGCTAACTGGGGAGGAGGAGGTCCCGTTTGGGCTGGGAGCCCGCTCGGCACAGGAGGTTGTGGGGGCATCTCGGGGGGCACCATCTCCATCGAGCACCTCTGTGTCCCCCAGGGCATCACTTCTGCAGGATGGGACTCAATTCTGGGCCCCACCTTCCAATTAGGGCACCGAGAAGCTGAAGAGGGCCCAGAAAGACAGCAAGCACGAGGAAGGACCTCATGCCTTATGGGAAGAATGGTTTCCCACACCATTAGAACCTTTCACAAACACTGGAAGTCAGTCAAAGCTCCATGCTCACTAGCTCTATGACCTTCACCAATCACTGAACAGGACGTCAAGATTCTTGGATTTGAATCCCGCCCCTTAGGCTTAATCTCTGCACGCACCTCAAAAAGCAGCCGCATTGCTCACCCTCAGTTTCCTCATCTGTAGAACAGGGGAAACAATACTTGCCAAGTAGAGCAGAAAGAACCCAATGACCCTTGCAGGGTCATTGGGAGCTGGGCACTTTGCCAACCTTAAAGTGGCAGAGAAATAAGGGTTGTTGTTATTTGTATTTCTTCATCTGTAAAATGGGAACAATACTGTTTGCACAAACCATTATGCAGATGATTGAAGGGAAAGGATTTCCAGGTCATTGAAGGGAAAGCATTTTGTAAACTGCAGAGGGCTGGGAAATTCAACTCAAATCAATTGGGCAAATGTATATTAAGAGCCTACTATGTGCCCTGCACTGGGTAAAGTACCAGGGATACAGAGGGGGCAGTTTCTGCCCACCTGGAGATTGTGTTCTAGCAGGGGAGACACGTGTATAGAACATGCAAACATATGGACACAAATGCACATATATCCGCTCATGTATTCATAAGTAACGCCGGTTTGTGTAGGTTCAAAATAAATGTAAACAAAATATGATCAAGCTCACATTATGGATGAGAACTGGACTTTACTCTGGGACCTGCTCTAGGAAGGGTCAGAGGTAAGAGACTCCGCTCTGCAATTCTTTGAATGAATGAGTCGGAGAGTGAAGGAGCAAGACTTTCATTTATTAAGCACTTGCTGTGTGCCAGACACCCTGCTGGTGGAAAGAAAAAAGCACCGAGTATTTCTCTAATGCCTGCTGGGTTCCAGGTACTAGGATAAGGGCTTGTTGCAAGGTGAGAGAGGAAAGTTCAAACCCATGTTTCCAAGTTCCTTCCCAGACCTTTCCCAGAGGCACAAAGGTAGCATCCGCCCAGCCCTGGTTCTAAATCTCACCTTTGACACTGATCAGCTGAGTGACCCCAGGATAATCACTGACATTTTGGGGTTTTCCATTTTCTGCACGTGCAGAACAGGGATGTCTGCTTGGCCCACATATGGCTACGGCTGGTTTGATTGACCCTCGGCTCAGCTCTGATCTGGATCTCTACCCCGTGGAACAATCGGGCAGCCTCGGAGCTGAGGGTAGGAAGAAATACGTGTGTGGGAGAAGCCACTGGGGGATGAGCCCTTTGCCTGAGCTTTGGAAGAACCAAGCAGATCACAGAAAGGTGCCTGGGGAAGTGCTGTCCGGGGAGTAAACCGAAGCAAGACTGGACATTTCCTAGATCCGAGTGCCGGAAAATCCAGCCAGAGCAGGTGGCCCTTGTCCAGCCTCCGGCCGTGCTCTTTGTTCCTGTCTCTCGCTGTCTTCAATGACAATTTGGAGGGTCTCCGTTCACCGGCAGCCTTCCAGTAAAGGCTGGACTTCGTTATTGGACGTATATAACACAACAGATGCTATTTTCCAGCGGGGGCTGGGAGATGAGGTTCCTTCCAACTTGGAGCTCCTGCAGTTCTGTGTTTCAGTGAGGAGTTCCAGCCATGGGGCACAGACCGAGCATGTGCACAGAGGGACAGGGGCAAGACCAAGACTAGGATCATCCAGTTTGGGCTGGGAGGTCACGTGATCCGAGGGGGACTGGAACTGAAACAATCGGGAGCCGGGGGTGGGGGAGAGAGCCAATCCAGGCTGAGGTCTCTGCCTGCCTTCTTGTTCTAGGGTTCTAGATCGGCTTGAGCCATCCAGCCATTGGGGAGGGCTGAGTCACTCTTCTAAGGCTGGAGCAACAAAAAGCCTCCTTTCCAGCTTGCTGCTTTCACACCGTCCTCCAGCCCTGATTTGGTTCCAGTCCCACGTTTCCTCATCCCTGAAAACTGCATGGAGGATGACAGCTTGGGAGCAGCTGTCTGAACGAGTGGACGGACTGCTGGGCTAAGCCCAGAAAAAAGGAAGAATGCCAAAGGGCTTCCTGCCTCTCCAGAAATTCAGCAGGGACGGATCGGCCTTAGACATGGTGGCGGAGGGAAAGCTCGCTTCTTTCTCTAAACTCTGCTGTGAAACCAGAGCTCTGGGCCGGGCAGGCTCTCTGGAGCCAGGGCACGGGCACCCGGGGCAGAGCTGGGGCTTGGAGGCCCCATTGGAGGGCCTCCCTGCTCCGTCCCCTCCGCCTGACCTTGGACATCGCTTCTCCTCCCGGATGAGTCTCCAACTGTAAAAGGAAGAGCTTGGGCCGCGTGGCCTCTCAGGCCCCTTCCAGCCCCCAGGCCGATGATTTAAACCAAAGGTCAAAGGATGCTGATTTCCATTTCCCTCTGACATGAGCTTCTCCCACCGGGGTCCTCCGATGCTACTTGGCTGCGTTTGGACCCTTCTCTGCCTTGTCTTTCATTAGAGATAATTCTTTGTAATTTCTGTCCCCGCTGACCTGTGGCCAGATGGCAGGCAGGAAGACCACACTTATCTGGTCCCCAGATCATCCTGGGTAGCTCGGGAGGAGGGCGGGGGCAGAGGGGTGTTTGATTACTCCCCCCAGCAGCTGCCTTCCAGATTGGGCCTTGTCTCCGGGGACCGCCGATCAGTGGCACTAAGATGAACTTCAGCAGAGCCGGAGCCTGGCTGAGGTCATCCCTCGCTCCTCTGCCCTTTCATCCCAAGCCAAAGATCGTGGGGAGCAAATCTTTCCAGGTGGCAGAGAACCCGACTCGTGATACCAGATGGTCTGAAAGACCTTCCCGTTCGTGATAATCCACGTGGATCCCTCTCCGCTCCCCCCGCGCTGATCTGTATCCAGCGCCATCGTCCTGATCTCTATCTCGCCGCTGGACCCAGATGGCTCCAGAGAAGGGACTTTGCTCGGCGCCCTCCCACTTCGATCCGATTCACTTCCAAGCCGAGTGACGTCGTGACCATCTTGGAGAACAAAGGACAAGCAGCAGCAGCGGCAGTGTCCACAATATTTCCTCCAAATAATTACAGCTGTCATTAAATGGGCTTTTAAGGTTTCCGAGGGGGCCGCTGGGCTTGCGGTGGATAGAATGCAGGATCTGAAGTTAGGGAGACTCATCATCTGGAGTTCAAATCCAGCTAGCTGTGGGAGCCTGGACAAGTCACTTTGCCCTGGTTGCCTCAGTTTCCTTATCTGTAAAATGAGCTGGAGAAAGAAATGGCAAAATGCTCTAGGACCAGCCACATGACTGAACAACAATGACCACAACAAGGCTTGAAAGCATCTTACATATTTTCTCAATTGATCTGCAGAACAACCCCGTGACAGAGATGCCGATTTTGCAGATAAAGAAATGGAAGCTGAGAGAGATGAAGTGAAGAGAGAGATTGCTGAGGGTCCCATGGCTTGTGAGCATCTAGGTGGGATTTGAACTCACGTTCTGCTGACTCCAGGCCCAGCATTCTACCTATAATACTGCCTCGTTACCATTCCTCTGGATATGGGGGTGGGTCTTGGTCTAGGAAGCACACAAAGACCCTACAATCTGGCAAAGCCCAGAGTGTGGGTTCAGGGCCCGACCGTGCCCTGGTGACCAAGGCCCGGGGTGACCAGTGCAGAGAAACAGGGGCTGGAGTCTTGGCCAGAGCAGCAACCAAGTCTGTCTTGGATTCCAATAGTAGCAGGAGTCTCAGCCCCTCTTCTCTGTGCCTTTACTTTTCAATCTGTAAAATGTGTTACACTTCCTTCTAGACATACAGTGGGACCTCAAAGGCCTTTGGGTTCAACCTCTTCACTTTCCAGAAGAGGGGAATGAGGCTTCCAGGAAAGTGGAATGGCCTGTCCCAGGTCTCAAAGAGAGCAGAAAACGGGGTCCCCTCCCTCCAGAGCCAGGGAGGGCTCTTGTCCTCTTGTCCCCCCGTGCGACTTACTGTGCAACCGTGGGAAGTTCACACTGGCCCTCTGACCCTGTTTTTTTGGCCAGAAAGGGACGATGATCCCATAGCTCCTGCTTCAGAGATTCCCGTGTGGATCCACAAGCTAAATCCACTTTACTAATCTCCTGGTGGACAGTTTGACGGGTCGCGACTTTAGGACCAAGACTGAGGGGACCCTTACAAGACCTTGGTCTCTTCCACTCTTGGTTGGACTCTGCTGCTGATGCCTGGGGAGAGTGCCCAAGGAAAGAGGCAGTGGGTCCTTTCCTTCTGAGACCATCAGGGAGCCCCATGGGAAATGGCCTGGGGCCTTTGCCTTAGAGCTTCTTCTTTCATTTTAGGTGGGGGGGGGCTAGAAACTGTGAAGTTGAGAGCATCACAATGTGGGGAGAGTCAGAGAGCCCCATGGGAAATGGCCTGGGGCCTTTACCTCAGAGCTTGTTCTTTCATTTGGGGGGGGGGGGACTGGAAACTGTGAACTTGAGAGCATCACCATGTGGGGAGAGTGAGCTCTCCCAGTGACCAGGAGTCTGGGAGCCATGTCCAGCCTAAGAATTGCAGCCAATTCAGCATTTACGGCCCAAGAAGCGAGGAGGGCCCTTCAGGACCCAGGCCAGAGCTAAGCAAACAAGGCCTTAGCCAGGAGCCGGGCCACAGATGGCTGTGAACTGGGTGGTTCTAGTGCTGTGTAGACATTGTGCTAAGTCTGAGCCGATCTCCTGGGGAACCGAGACCGTGCAGGGCAGAGTGTGCTCCTGTGGTGGACTTTGGCTATTGCTACTTCATAAATTGCCGCTAGGTGATTACATGGAATTAGGTGCTGGTCACCTGCAGGAGGCTAACAGGGCACCCCCTCTGGGGCTCAGGGGGAGAGCAGTGGGGAAGAGAAAGCCCGAGGCCTCAGGGTGCACGGGCAACTTAGCAGCCTGACCCTGGCTGGAGCCCAGAGCATCCTTACTGCCCCACTGGGGCCGAAGGTGCTGGGACGATAACAATGCCATTTAAACAACTCCTAAACTGGGCTAGGACAGCTGTGGAATGCTTTCCTTCCTTTGATCCTTGTGGCCATTTTGTGAATTAGGTGCTTGTATTTTTTCTCTTTTAGGTAGGAGGAAACTGAGACCTTTTCTAGAATCAAATGTGGGATGTGAATACAGAACTCTAATCAAAGACAGACAGTCCTGGTGAGAACGGAGGAGAAAATGGGAGAAGGGAATTCTGGATCTTGGTCATTTCCTGCCTGGCTGACTTTAATAAAAGACCCGACTTCTAGGAACCTCAGTTTCCTTATCTAGAAAATGAGACCTAGAGGTCTTCCCCCTCCAGAGCTAATTGAGTGCCCTTGAGTCAAGGGCACCCCCTCTCTGAGCCCTCATGCACAAAAGAAAGACCCTCGATACCATTAGCCTTCAGGCCCCTCGCTGTGAAACTCCTCTCCATGCCCCGAGATCCTTTTTGGGCAAAGCTGGGTCAGTCCCTGGGGAAGCCTGCCCCGGGGAGGTCTGCACTCTGTGAGCTGATAGTGGGTTGGGAGCGCGGCCGAGACATGTCACAATGGCCTCCCCTCAGCCTGGTTTGCTGAGAACTCACAGAGCAGTTACCCATCATCACTCCGGCCCCACCCTGGGACTTGACAAGGTTCTTCCAGTTCTGCCCTTTTGGCTCCCACATGGGTTCTGGCAGATGAAAGGAGAGAAAGGAGAGCGAGAATGGGGGCAGCAAATGGAAACAGGGTCAAGGAGGAGGAAGAAAAGAGGAATTCCTTCACCTACCATTCAAAGGGGATGTTTAAAGTAAGTCCACAGAGGCAATTATATATCCTGGAGTGGGGAGTGACAGCAAATGGGGACATCTGTGCCTCAGCACCCTTTCACTGAAGTTGTCCTAGGGCTGGCTCTCTAGCTCACTGTTCCAGAATCCATCTGCTGCAGGAGAGGATTCTGGGGGTTTCTGAATGGCATCGTGGACAGTCAGGAAGACCTCATGGGATCAGGTACCATTGAGAAACAACCGAACAAAAACCAAAAATGGGCATAATAACAGCGCCGACCGCCCCGAGCTATGGTGAGGATCAATGAGAAGGTATTTGTAAGATGCTTTGCAAACCCTAGAGGAAGTTATCTAAGTTCTTATAATTATTCTAGAACCTATGTATCAATGAAGGCAGAAAGGAGTCGGAATGGCTTGGTAACCTTTGGCAGGTCCTTATCCCTGCCTGAGCCTCGGTTTCCCCATTTGTAAAAGAAGGTTCCTGAAGGGCATAGTATGTGGAGCTACTTTCTGGCCAGCAATTCTGCTTCCTGTTCTCATTCAAAGATTCCTCCCTGCTTTTTCAGTTCTCTATTCCAAGATCCCCAGGGACCAGAGCTCCGTCACGGAGCCAAGGAGACGATGGAGGTGTTCTCTCCTAAAAGGCAGGAAGTGAAGCTCTCCGAGAGCTCGTGTGCATAGCAGCTCCCGCTCGGGACAGGGACATATGGGATGCTCAGAGAGGGCGCCTGCCCAGGGAAGCCCAGTGAGGAAGGAGTGATGAGGATTCTTGTCCCCTGCTATCTGTGCCAGCCCCTTCACTTTCCCATGCCTCTACTTCCCAAACTGTAAAATAGCCTTTAAAGGTTCCTTCCAGAGCTAAATCTGGAATTTAAACTTTTAAAATTTTAAATCTAAATTTTCTGTAAAATGAGCGTTTGGAACTTAATGGCCTCTAAAACCCTTTCCATATCTCAGTGAATAAGTCTATCATCCTGTTTTCATTTCTTTTTCTTTTTCTTTTCTTTTTTTTTTTTTTCCCTGAGGCTGGGGTTAAGTGACTTGCCCAGGGTCACACAGCCAGGAAGTGTTAAGTGTCTGAGACCAGATTTGAACTCGGGTCCTCCTGAATTCAGGGCTGGTGCTCTATCCACGCCTTGCTGCCCCCCTGTTTTCATTTCTATATTGTAGAAACAGAAACTGAGGTCAGAGAGGGAAAGAGATTGCAATTTGTTGTTTCCTCCATCAGATGGTGAGTTAAGGACTGTATTTTAAAATTTTTTTTTAAAAATTTTTCTCCAGACACACGTATAAACAATTTTTAACATTTGTTTTTAAAATGTTGAGTTCCAAATTCTCTCTTCCTCCCTCCCCACCACACAGGGGCTGTCTTTTGCCGCTTTCTGTATTCCCCAGAGTTAAGCATATAGTGGGCGCTTAATAAATGTCACACAGATCACAGCTGAAGACTCGGGCCTTTCCCTATGACTTCTGTCCCTGAGAAGACCACAGTTCCGACCTCTTTTACTTAGTACAAGGAGAGATCCTAAGATGGGTCCCCAACCAAGCTGACAAGGAGCTCGATAGCCCACTGTGAGGAGTGTGGATATGTTGGGGAGCAGAACAAAGAGTGGTCATTGGGTCAGAAGGAACTTTGGAGATCGTTTAACCATCCTCTCCTGATTTGACAGATGGGGAAACTGAGGAGGAATCAGGTTAAGGAGGTTGCCCAAGATCCCTCAGGGAGTAAGTGGTGGAGCTAGGATTTGAACCCAGGATTTCAGGAAACAGATCCTGGGTTCCTTCTACTCTACTCTTCCTGTCTCTAGGGAGAGCGAACAGGGCCAACCAAGACTTTCTCAGGCCTTCGCTGAGGCTACAGGAGCTCACTGGCCTGTTCCCCGACCCTGACTTCATCCCGGGGGTCCGAGCATTCCTGGGCTCCACTTCCACTTGTCAGTTTGTCTCAGCTAAAGTGGCGTCTCGGCGATAATGCACTTCAGCTGTCCTTTGTCCCTCACATGTTCCCCGGTGGTGAAAGGGGACAGATTGGGCTTCTGGATCCAAGTGGGTGGGGGGAGGGTGAGGAGTGAGAGGATTTGGAATGCCTTTTATCTTCAGCTTGTTGTCAGAGGCCTTGGAAAGCCTGGAGACAGTTAACCTTCACCTCCCCCTCCCCCAAGCAGCAGAAATCCCAGGAGCTCCTGCTGGGCCCAAAGTGGCAAGACCAGAAGCAACGAGAAGCTAAAGGGGAAGCTTATGTTCCCAAGTATTCCTTATTAGGCCCAGGGATGCACCACTGGTGGGGTCGCCATTTTGGAAGCACTCCCAGGAGTGTTTGACAGAAGCAATTCGTTAACCTACAAATCCTTGAGGAATTCTCCACCAGGATTGGTCGGAAGATTTAAGGGTTGATCCTGAAAAGCTGGAAGGGACCCGTGACCACAACATAGTGTCAGGGTTGGAAGGGACCTTAAAGCAGAACAGAGCCCGATTCCCTGAAGAACCAAGGACATGGAACAGAGCAGCGGGGCTGGGAGGACCCTGAAACTCAGAACGCGGAATCTTGGAACGGGGAGGAACCTTAGAAAGTGTCCCAGATGGGAAGAGGTTAGAACACAGAATAAAGAAGGTCAGAGCTAGAAGGAGATTCAGAATGCAGAAGGTCACCTTGCAGAATGTCGGAACTGGAAGGAACCTTAGAGAATGTCCCAGATGGGAAGACAGTAGAACACAGAATAAAGAAGGTCAGAGCTGCAGAATATAGAAGGTCATCTCACAGAATTTCAGAACTGGAAGGAACCTTAGAGTAGAGAGTGTCCCAGATGGCAAGACAGTAGAACACAGAATAAAGGTCAGAGCTAGAAGGAGATTCAGAATGCAGAAGGTCACCTCGCAGAATGTCGGAACTGGAAGGAGCCTTAGAGTAGAGAGTGTCCCACATGGGAAGACAGTAGAACACAGAATAAAGAAGGTCAGAGCTTCAGAATATAGAAGGTCTCCTGGCAGAGCTGGCTGGTGCAAGAGCAGAGCAGGGAAGCTCTCAGCTCATCCTTGGAACCCATGATGTCCTTCTTCACTGATCAGCTGACAGAGCAGGGAGCACGGGGATGGTCCCTGGCCCACTGTAGGTATCTCTGCTGTCTTAGGAGGTGGAAGGAGATGAAGCCGGGGACCTTGCTGGGCTGGTCAGAAGCCAATGCTTTCCCCAGCTTGCTGATAGATTAATGGCTGCAGCCTAATGGACCTGCTGTCACGTCACATGCCAAAAGATGCAACGTAGCTAGAGCTCTGGATATTAATGTGCTCTTCTAGGGAAAGGTTTTGGGGGAGGTATTATTAAGGCAGGTAGAGCACCAGGCTGGAGTCACAGGGACCTGAATTTAAATCTGGCCTCAGTCACTGATTAACTGCGTGAATCTGGGCAAGTCACTTCACCTTGTTTGCCTCAGTTTCCCCATCTGTAAAATGAACCAAAGAAGGAAATGACAAGTGACTCTAGTGTTTTTGCCAAGAAAACCTCAAATAGGAGCCCAAAGAGTCAGGCATGATGGATGTGATGCAGATTAATAGAGTTTGAAGCCTGGAAGGTCTTCCAAAGCAATCCAGTCCAACCCATACACAAACGAATCCTCACTGTAACATGAGGTCCAAAGGGCCATCCAATGGCTCCCTGCAGACCTCCAAGGGGAGGATGTCTACACTGCCAAGTAACACTTGGAAATCCTTCATGGACCGGCCTCTTCCTCACTTCCTAGTCTACCTACTTTCCTCTCCTTCCCCTCCATATAGTCTGTTCCCAGAGCAATGGTCTCCTTCCTGTTCCTTCCAGGCAACACTCCCGCTCCTGATTCAGTGAAAATTCACAGAATGTTCCAACATGCATCTAGGTGGTACAATGGATAGAGAACGGAGTCCCAAAGTCCTGAATTCAAATTCAGCCTCACATACTATGATGTGATTTTGGACAAGTCGTTAACTTGTGTTTCTTCATCTGTAAAATTCTAATTATAGCCACTTTCCCAGGTTGCTGTAAACACCAAATGAGATATTTGTGAAGAACTCAGCCCAGTTCCTTGTACATACTAGGTATTAATACTTGTTCTCTGTGTGTGTGTGTGAGTGTGAGTGTCTGAGTGTGTGTGTGTGAGTGTGTGTATGTGTGAGTGTGTGTGTGTGAGTGTATGAGTGTGTGTGTATGAGTGTGTGAGTGTGAGTGTGTGTGAGAGTGTGAGTGTGTGTGTGAGAGTGTGTGTGAGTGTGTGAGAGTGAGTGTGTGTGTGTGAGAGTGTGTGAGAGTGTGAGTGTGTGTGTGTGTGTGAGTGTGTGAGAGTGAGTGTGTGTGTGAGAGTGTGTGTGTGTGAGAGTGTGTGTGAGTGTGTGAGAGTGTGTGTGTGTGAGTGTGTGAGAGAGTGTGTGTGAGTGTATGAGTGTGTGTGTGTGAGTGTATGAGTGTGTGTGTGTGAGTGTATGAGTGTGTGTGAGTGTGAATGTATGAGTGTGTGAGTGTGTGTGAGTGTGAGTGTGTGTGTGTGAGTGTGTGAGAGTGAGTGTGTGTGTGAGAGTGTGTGAGTGTGTGAGAGTGAGTGTGTGTGTGAGAGTGTGTGTGTGTGTGAGAGTGTGTGTGTGTGTGAGAGTGTGTGTGAGTGTGTGAGAGTGTGTGTGTGTGTGAGTGTGTGAGTGTGTGTGAGAGTGTGTGTGAGTGTATGAGTGTGTGTGTGTGAGTGTATGAGTGTGTGTGTGAGTGTATGAGTGTGTGTGTGTGAGTGTATGAGTGTGTGAGTGTGAGTGTGTGTGAGTGTGAGTGTGTGTGAGAGTGAGTGTGTGTGAGAGTGAGTGTGTGAGAGAGTGAGTGTGTGTGTGAGAGAGTGTGTGTGAGAGAGTGTGTGTGAGTGTGTGAGAGTGAGTGTGTGTGAGAGTGAGTGTGTGTGTGTGAGAGAGTGTGTGTGAGTGTGTGTGAGTGTGTGTGAGTGTGTGTGAGAGTGAGTGTGTGTGTGAGAGAGTGTGTGTGAGTGTGAGTGTGTGTGAGTGTGTGTGAGTGTGTGTGAGTGTGAGTGTGAGTGTGTGTGAGTGTGAGTGTGAGTGTGAGTGTGTGTGTGTGTGAGTGTGAGTGTGTGTGAGTGTGAGTGTGTGTGAGTGTGAGTGTGAGTGTGTGTGTGAGTGTGTCTGTGTGTGTGAGTGTGTCTGTGTGTGTGAGTGTGAGAGTGTGTCTGTGTGTGTGAGTGTGAGAGTGTGTCTGTGTGTGTGAGTGTGAGTGTGTGTGTGTGTGTGTGTTTATCAAAGGGGAAAAAAAATGACAAAGAGAATTAGTTCTTTAAGACTGATGTTATCCAAGAACCGAATGCCTTTAAAGTCGGCTCTTTGTGAGCCTGTTTTCTTGGCGAAGGTACTTGAGTCATTGGCCATTTCCTTCTCTGGCTGATTTTATAAATAAGGAAAGGGAGGCAAACAGAGCCACGTGACCTAACCAGGGTCATACAGCTATTAAGAGTGTGAGGCCCACTTTGAATGGAGGTCTTTGGGAGACCTTGCCCTTGGGGCTTTACCTGCCTAATTTAGCATGGGACGGCCAGGAAACAGAACAGAACAAAGAGCTCAAAAGCAAAATCCCAAGACTGAGCACGAGAAAATCTGAGCACTCTGATCCGAACACAGCTCTGAGGAGGCGCAGGAGGAGGCCCAGGAGGAGGCCCAGGAGAAGGTCCAGGAGGAGGCCCAGGAGAGCTTCTCTTCTAGGCGAGGCCATTCGAAGCCTGGGAAGCTGCCCATCTGGGTCTGTTTCCTCCCCACTAGAGAGGAAAGAGGATTTGTTTGACTTATCTTAGAGGGTGGCTGGGAGCTGAGACAAGGGATGGAAAAGCCTCCGTTGGCCTGGAAGCGGTGGCCGCAGGGAAGGGGTCCTTGGAAGGCTTCCTTCAGGGGCTGATTTCACCATCCCACGAGGCTCAGACTCCGAATTGTGCCAGGCGAGAAAGCCCCTGGCGGGGAGGGGGGGTGGGAAGGGGTGCTGCTCCTGCTGTGGATGAGCAGGGCTGCAGTGGAGGCTCCGTGTGCCCTCCGGGGCCCTCACTAGGCAGAGAAGTGGGGGGGGCTGGATGTCGGGCGAGCCTCCCGAGGCACAGGAGCCGGGAAGAAGAGGGGCGCCGGCTGGCCGAGGGGGCATGGGGGAGCTGCGATCTGTACTGCGGGAGAGCACGGTGGGACGGCATCCTGTCCCCGAGAACCTGACTCTGGAAACACTTGCTCATGTGCGCACCAGTCAGTCTGGGCACAGGCCCGCGAGAGCCTGCACCTGTTGCTCCTCCGGACCAAGATCCTCCCCAGATCCCAGAGGCCTCAGAGAGGGCCCGGACTTCGGCTCTCCTTTGGGTGCCGCATCTTCTCTGGAGCAGGGGCAGCAGGGGGCCCCGCTGGCTGCTGTCTCAGCCCAGCCTCCCCTGAGAAGGGCCTCCCTGGCCTCCCCTGAGAAGGGCCTCCCCAGCCTCCCCCAGAAGAGCATCCAGCGGGCTCAGGAGGGCACAGGGACGGGCCTCCACCCACCGTCAAAGGGAATTAGCGCCCGGCCATTTCCACTGGAGGTTTATGCATGTTGACAATAATCCGGAGCGGATGTTAGGGGAAGTGACAAAGCTCAGCGTTCCTCTGCCGCCTGCCGGGCGGGGTGGGGGTGGGGCAGGCTGAGAGGGAGTGGGCCGAGCCCCCAAGCGGCTGCCAGGGTGACAGCTGGGCCAGAGGCCAAGGGCTGGGGCCCGGAGTGGGGGAAGAGCTGACCTGGACCCCGCACCTCCGCCCTCCCCCTCCACTCTCACACACAGTCACAGACACACACAAGTGCCCCCCTCTTCCCGGGGATCTGGGGCTGCTGCAGCGGAGGGAACGGGGCTGAGGTCTCTGTGAGAGAGGGAGCTTAGTGCCCAGAAGGGAGGCTGGGAGGCTGAGGAGGGGAGAGCTCCGCAGGTCTGTGGCGAGGGGGAGAAACAAGCCTTTGTGCAGCCCCTACCACGGGCCGGCGCCCCGCTGATCCCCGGGCACAGAGCTCACTGAGAGGCCGCTGTCCCCATTTTACAAGTGAGGAAGCCGACGGGTCAGTAAGTGACTTCTCCAGGGTCACACAGGGTGTCTGAGGCTGGATTTGCCCTTTGGTCCTCCTGACTCCAGGCCAGCACTCTGATCCTTGGCTAAAGCGCTTTCCAGCTGGGTAAAAGATTATCTTGGCAAGAGCCAGTCTTGAAGCCCACCTTGCAGCTGTCTGCTCCCCGTGGCCACAGCCAGACTCTGCCCCTGACCCCTCCTGTGGCCACGGCCAGGCTCGGGCCGGGAACTTCCTCAGGCCTAGTCCTGCCTCGAGTTTGTGTTTTTAGAAAAGTCTTGTTGGCGGCGGGTCTTCGCCCATGGGCACAGGAGACATTGGTAGCACCTTTGCAGCCATTAAGGGACTACATCCAGGCCAGCCTCCCCCCCCAGTCTGATTCTTACAAGACCAGGAAGGAGGTTCTCTTATGACCCTCATTGTGGGAATGAGGAAACGCAGGCCCAGAAAGTGATGCTATTTGCCCAGGGTCCTGCAAGGTCTGAAGTGGGATTTGAACTCGCCTCTTCTTGGCTACCCATGCAGCAGGCATCCCCCTTTTGTAGCCCCATAATGCACTAGGGCCCACAGTCTTGGGCACACCTTCCCTCTGCAGCTGGACCCAGATGGAGCCGGCTCCTCTCTGCCCCTCAGCCACGACCTTCCATTCTCTGAGCCTCGATTCGCTCGCAGGCAGTCACGGTGGTGATCGCTGCTCAGCCAGCCGGAGTCCGTGGAGTATTTACTGGACAATAAAGAACTGGGTCCGGCTGCCCCGTTGTTCGGTCCTGATGGGCCCTCATGTCTCCGTTTTCCATGGCCTTTCTCTGTGGAGTCGTTGGGAGCCGGACCATTTGTGGCCCCTCTTGGAAAGGAAAACAAATCAATTATGGACAACGTGGTTATTGAGTGGGAGCCAGGGGGCCTCCTTCAGGTCATTGTAGTGACCAGATCTCTGCACCGGTGTCCAGTCCAACCGGACCGGGCGCCCCCTCCGAGTCTGAAATGGAAGCTCCATCCCAAAAGCTGCCCCTGGAGCAGCTCCTGTGAGGAGGGCTCTACCAAGCATCCCCGGGGATCTCCCTCCAGCCACTTCCCCCCGGGCCCTGGTTCCACCCTCTGGGGCCTGACAGGACCAAGCTGATTCCTCTTGTAGCCTTATTCTTTCAGAGACTTGAAAGAAAAAAAAAAACCCTCTTCACAAGGGCAAATGTGTCCGGTCATTCTCCACCTGGCCCCATTCTCCATCCTCACTGCCATCCTCAGGATGCTCCCAAGTTCGTGGCTGTCCTTCCCCCATAATGCTCAGAGCTGAATGCCGACCCCCCCCCCTCGCCCCCAGCTGTGGTCTTTCCAGGGCAGAGAGCAGCCTCCATCTGGCCGAAACCCTCGCCACTGTCCCGTTCTGCTCAGTGTGTCTCCCCAAAGGAAACCCGAAATTTCCTCAGCTTTTTAATGTGAAGAAATGGATTTTAGGGGGACCTGATGTGCCAAAATGTGGAGCAAAACCCAGCCACGTTGGAGATTACTCCTGCATTGTTGCATCCAAAGAAACCCCAGCAAGGCTCACAGCCGCTCCTCGGGGAGCAGAAAGGCCTGTTCCCACTGGAGCATAATTACAGTTCCCCGGTGCATTGTAGGCCTTGCTGACAGGTTTTTTTTTTTTTTTTTTTTTTACAAGTACACAACTGTTTATTGTTCTCTTTATTCCATTGCCATGGCAACCCGATTAAATCACAGAGAAAAATCTCCCATCCCACAGGTAGATGAGGCACAAACCTCTCCACAGACTGATCTGAGGGGAAGAGGGGGGCTGGGATTCTGGGGGGAGCTGGGGTCCTTTCTGACTCCTGAGAGGAGGGCCCCCAAATCCCACAGGGAGGGAAAGGGGTGGCCATTTGGCAGGGGAGGCAGCATTTAGGGAGGGAGGACTTACCTGAGGTCAAGAGGACCAAGTTTAGCTTCCCTTCTTCCTTCTCAACTGAGAAGTGCAAAGCCTCACAGGAGGCGGTGACAGCATCACATCCAGAGTCCGGAGACCCAGGTTCAAATCTAGCCTTTGATGTTCGTAACTGTGTGGCCTAAGATAAGTCAAGCCTGAGTGCCAGCCTGTGTCTTCTGCAGGATGGAAATCATGACTTCCTTAGGGTTTGTCTTTCTGGACTCCCATGTGAGCTAGGATAAGTCTGAGTGCCAGCCTTAATCTTCTGTAGAAGGGGAATCATGGCTCCCTTAGGGTTTACCTTACTGGACTCCTGTGTAGCATAGGATAAGCCAGGCCCTCTGAATACCAGCCTGTCTCTTCTGTGGAACGAGAATCATGGCACCCTTAGGATTTACCTTACCGGACTCCCGTGTGGCATAGGATAAGTCTAAGTGCCAGCCTTCCTCCTCTGCAGGAGGGAATCATGGCACCTTTAGGGTTTGTCTTACTGGACTCCCGTGTGGAAATCACTTGGAAAACTGTCATATGCTAGAACAACTCTTGGGAATAATCATTGTCATTTAAACTTCTCTCTGCTCTTCCCTCCTTCAACAAGGGGGAGGGACAGGTCCAAACTGGCAAGACTTCTATTATCCATAACATTGTTTAATTTGACGGAATATTGATGTGATGTATAGTATACTAACTCACATTTACATGGAACTTTGAGAGGACGCCCTATACAGCGTGGTCTACAAGTCTTAGTGCAAGAGCTTAAAATGGCACCGAGACTTTTGGGAACACCCTGTTTCTCTCTCTTGGTGAATGTCGTCCCAATTCATGGAGGCAGAATTGATGTCAGAAGCACCACAGAGAAGTGATGTCTTCACAAGCTCATTTGTTCTTTCTCTTAATCAGTAATTATGAAGAAATATTCAGGAAGTAAAAAAAAAAAAAACAATTTAAAAAAACCAAAAAAATAGTGTTTAGGGAATGGGAATCATGCTTGATTCTGGAAAATCACACCTGGTTTGAAAGGGAAAGAATAGAAAAAAATTGGGAATGGGGTTGTATCTTTACAACATCCATTAAGGGAATGAAGAAAATTAAGGGAATGAAGAGCATTATGGGGGAAACATAAGGAGCCTTGGCAAGAAGCTCAGTAGCTGCCACGTCCATCCCTTCCTGAGTAAGACTTCCTCCTATAACACCCCCAATGTGTAGTGCCCCAGTTTCTGTGAGTGAAGACCTCCAAGAAGCCCCACCCTCATTGGAGCAGTCCATTCTACAAAGGGAAAACTTTCCCAGTTCAGGCATTTTTCCTGACTTTGAGCCTAAATTGGGATCTTTTGCAATCATTTAGCAATTGATGCTAATTACTACAACAACCCACACTTAGTCACTTTGGATAGAACAATTTGAGGCTTGTTCTCGTTATTGTTGTTGGCTGACTTCTTGCCTATTATCTCCAGTGAATTTTGCTTGCTCTTTCTTGCTGTTCTTCCTTTGCTATACATGCTAGGCTCTAAAATACCAGGTCTGGGGAAAGTAAAGTTTCTCGACCCCCTTTCTCTTTTTGCTTGAAAGCCCTCGACTGAATTCGCCAAGCTTCAGTGAAACGTCTTGTTCTGGCTCTCTTTACTCTTACTCCATCCTTGCCAAACATTGCTATTATGCTTCTAAGTTACGGGTCAGAAACCACAGATCAGTTCTTCTTAAACCAGTTGTTCATTTCCATAAGCTGTGCTCATCTTTAGGACCTCCTACCTTCAATGAATGACATTCACTCTCATGTCTCTGGGGTCCCGATGTCTTCTTTTTCTTACTCAGGGCTTCCTAGTGCTTTTTGGTGTTTTCACATTGATGTTGCCCTCCTCATGGTGGTACCATATTTATTCTCACCATGGCTGAGTGTGGGATGGAGCTTAGACTTTAGAAGGCTCATCATCACATTGCAATCACATGGCCACAGAAGGTAGTCAACCTCCATCTTTTTGTTGTTCGGTTAACGTTTGGCACTCTGACGCCTCCATCGCTCTTGTTGTCCTGGTCATTGGTGGGTAGTTTTTCACCTGATGATATCTGTGTATGTTTGTCATCATTCCTTGGAGACTTCCTCAGAGTCACTTTCTTGGAGAGGGTCAAGCTTATCATTCCATAGGAAGATCTCTTCCCTAGCATTTTCTCCAAATGTTTAAAGATCCTTCTTCCTCCTTCCCTTCCAGAGACCCTATGCTTCCATCCTTGGATGTGATGAAGACTCCTTCTGCTTCTTCCCAGTTGCCTGGGAAACTCCATTGAAGGTCTAATGTTTTCTTAAGGAAGTCTTAATTGTCCCCCAAAACCTGAAGAATACATGTGTTCATCCACTTATTTCCCTTTTACCTCCCAGAGAACCCACTTTTATTTTGTGCACACATTGGCACAATTATATATTATATATATGTTATATATAATATATATATATATATTATGTGTAATTATATATATTATATATAACATATATAATATATACATAATATATAATATTATATATATATATATAATTATATATTATATATATTATATATTGGTACAATGTATTGGCAAAACCCAACCAATATGCTTTTTATTTTTTGTAATGAAAGCTTTTTATTTTCAAAACAATATGGCTGGATAATTTTTCACCACTGACCTTTGAATAGTCGTGTGTTTCAGGTTTCCTCCTTCTTCCCCCCACCTACTCTCCTAGATGGACAGTAATCCAATTTATGTTAAATGTTTAAATGTATGTTAAACCCAACATATGTAAACACATTTATCTAATTGTGCTGCACAAGAAAAATTAGATCAAAAAGGAAAAAAAAGATAAATAATAAAAAAAGAGTGAAAATGCTACGTTGTGGTCCATTCTCAGTTGCCATAGTCTACCCTCTGGGTGCAGATGGCTCTCTTCATCACAAGACTATTGGAACTGGCCTCAATCATTTGATTCCAACATACCTTTCCAAGTCACTATAAAATTTCCCTTGCCTTCCATATTTTCCGAAATAGAGTGGTTTAATATTTCATCACCATTGATGGTACCTGCCGATTCTTTCTGCTGATCCTTTGGCCTCTTGGTTGTACCAATTCACTATGACGGAAGTCCACTCATTGGCGTATCCTAGTTCAGCTTTCTTGATTCTTGGCTCTTCTCTTATCCATCCGACCACTCTGTAGTAACTTTTCATATTTTATCATCTACATCACACCCAGTAACTTGTAGCTATGTCAAAGGATCTTTATAATTCCCCTTTTCTTTCTGTATTCTTACTTTGTGACCTCATCAGCTCTCATGGGTTGAACTATCAGCTCTGTGAGGACGACTCACAAATTGAGATCCAATCTTCGTATTTCTCCTATCAACTGAAATAATATTTGTAAAGTGTCTAGTCAAGTGCCTGGAACAAAGTAGATGATTAAGAAATGCTTCTATTCCATCTCTCTCTCCCCCAATTTTCAGACCTTCATCATCAACTACTTGTTGGACATTTGGGACTGGGTGTTCAATGTGTTCCAAACAGAGTTTGGATCTTTTCCCCAAATCCATCTCTCTTCTGAATTTCCTCATTCCTGCTGAGAATACTGGGCATCCTTTCTAGTCAGAACCTTGGTGATACAAATGAATGAAAAATCATTTAAGTGCTTATTATATACCTCACACTGTGCTAAGAATTGGGGAGGCAGAGGAAAGAGAGTTTACACCCCAAAGAACTTTTGTTCTAATGAGAGAGATAATGCACAATGGGAATTGGCAGCTAAAACAGGGCATTTTGGCCTAGGGAGTTACAGAGATGGCCGGATACTCATAGGGTTATAGAGGAATAAATGAATATATCCCATTTGTTAAGTGCTTACTATGTGCTAGGGACTGTAGCGCTACTTACATTTGTGCACAAACTCATAGATTTAGGATTGGAAAGATTCTTAAACTCTTTTGAATCTGACCCTCTTAAATTTAGAGATGAGCAAGTTGAAACCCAGAGAGACTGAGGGATTTGTTAAGTGTCAGAGACATAATTTGAATCCAGGTCTTTCCACATATTTTTGCCTTTGTACCTGCAGGTCTTGGTACAGTGCCTGGTATACAGTAGATGTGCGATAAATGCTCATTGACTGAATGATTGCTTGGTGGCAGGTGGCTCCCCTCTTTCTCCAATTGTTAACCAGCTCTTTCTTGGATGCTCCAGTTCTTGGGCAGGAATTAGGTGACCAGCAGAGTGACAGCAAGCTCAGAATCTCTTTGCAGTTCCCTTCCCTGGCTGTCCCCAGACCCTCCCTGGCGTGGCTGTTACAGTCCAAGCATGGGAAATGTTATAGCATTAGGGAATTTGCAAAGGCCCCTGGGACAAAGGGGTTTGAATCAAAGCACTCTCACTTACTGTGAGACCTTAGATTTTATCTTGTATTCTTTCTGAGTTTCATTTTCTCCTGTGTAAACTGAAGAGAAAGTAGGTTTCTTGGGAACTGCCACCTTTGGAGATTGTCTTGCCAGGGATTCCACAGTTAAAAAGACTTGAGGTTTGCCCTTCCAAAGAGAGCTGGGCAGATTCCTGAACAGCTTGCTCAGTGGGGAAGGTGAAACTTGTTCTAGGGCCTCTGGAGCTGGAGAAGCCACAAAGGGGATCTGTGACTTGAAAAGCCAGGAAGGATATTTGTGACTTGGGAAGCCATGAAAGGGATCTGTGACTTGGGAAGCCAGGAAGGGGAGCTGTGACTTGGGAAGCTATGAAGGGGATCTGTGACTTGGGAAGCTATGAAAGGGATCTGTGACTTGGGAAATCAGGAAAGGGATCAGTGACTTGGGAAGCCATGAAGGGGATCTGTGACTTGGGAAGCTATGAAGGGGATCTGTGACTTGGGAAGCTATGAAAGGGATCTGTGACTTGGGAAATCAGGAAAGGGATCAGTGACTTGGGAAGCCATGAAGGGGATCTGTGACTTGGGAAGCCATGAAGGGGATCTGTCTTGGGAAGCTATGAAGGGGATCTGTGACTTGGGAAGCCAGGAAGGGGAGCTGTGACTTGGGAAGCCATGAAGGGGAGCTGTGACTTGGGAAGCCATGAAGGGGATCTGTCTTGGGAAGCTATGAAGGGGATCTGTGTCTTGGGGGGATCTGTGACTTGGGAAGCTATGAAGGGGATCTGTGACTTGGGAAGCCAGGAAGGGGAGCTGTGACTTGGGAAGCTATGAAGGGGATCTGTGACTTGGGAAGCTATAAAGGGGATCTGTGACTTGGGAAATCAGGAAAGGGATCAGCGACTTGGGAAGCCATGAAGGGGATCTGTGACTTGGGAAGCTATGAAGTGGATCTGTGACTTGGGAAGCTATAAAGGGGATCTGTGACTTGGGAAGCCAGGAAGGGGAGCTATGACTTGGGAAGCTATGAAGGGGATCTGTGACTTGGGAAGCTATGAAAGGGATCTGTGACTTGGGAAGCCATGAAGGGGATCTGTCTTGGGAAGCTATGAAGGGGATCTGTGTCTTGGGGAGTCAGGAAAGGGATCTGTGACTTGGGAAGCCAGGAAGGGGAGCTGTGACTTGGGAAGCTATGAAAGGGATCTGTGACTTGGGAAGCTATGAAGGGGATCTGTCTTGGGAAGCTATGAAGGGGATCTGTGACTTGGGAAGCCAGGAAGGGGAGCTGTGACTTGGGAAGCCATGAAGGGGAACTGTGACTTGGGAAGCCATGAAGGGGATCTGTCTTGGGAAGCTATGAAGGGGATCTGTGTCTTGGGGGGATCTGTGTCTTGGGGAGTCAGGAAAGGGATCTGTGACTTGGGAAGCCAGGAAGGGGAGCTGTGACTTGGGAAGCCATGAAAGGGATCTGTGACTTGGGAAGCTATGAAGGGGATCTGTGACTTGGGAAGCTATGAAGGGGTTCTGTGACTTGGGAAGCTATGAAGGGGATCTGTGACTTGGGAAGCCATGAAGGGGATCTGTCTTGGGAAGCTATGAAGGGGATCTGTGTCTTGGGGAGTCAGGAAAGGGATCTGTGACTTGGGAAGCCAGGAAGGGGAGCTGTGACTTGGGAAGCTATGAAGGGGATGTGTGACTTGGGAAGCCAGGAAGGGGATCTGTGACTTGGGAAGCCAGGAAGGGGAGCTGTGACTTGGGAAGCCATGAAGGGGATCTGTCTTGGGAAGCTATGAAGGGGATCTGTGTCTTGGGGAGTCAGGAAAGGGATCTGTGACTTGGGAAGCCAGGAAGGGGAGCTGTGACTTGGGAAGCCATGAAAGGGATCTGTGACTTGGGAAGCTATGAAGGGGATCTGTGACTTGGGAAGCTATGAAGGGGATCTGTGACTTGGGAAGCTATGAAGGGGATCTGTGACTTGGGAAGCTATGAAAGGAATCTGTGACTTGGGAAATCAGGAAAGGGATCTGTGACTTGGGGAGCTGTGACTTGGGAAGCCAGGAAGGGCAGCTGTGTCTTGGGGAAGTGAGAGAGAAGAGGTTTGCCACCCCCTCACTATTATAATGAGTGATTTGGACAGTGCAGGTCTCTGGGAAAAGATATTGCTTATTTAGCAGCCTCAGCTGTGATGACCCATGGGAGTGAAGTGAGAGGATTCTGGGGTACTGGAGTGCCATATTTGTCTTCGGTTTGCTTAGGAAGCTCTTTCATTTGTCATATGTGCTTTGTGTATTTGCTTAATTGCTCCTTTGGGTCTATCTTTTCTATGTTCTCACAAAGAAAATAAAATAAAAACTCTCCTATACCCAATATCCACCTTCTTACCTTGTATGCTCATGGGGGAACTGGGGAGCTTTTTACCTACGTCTTAGACACAAACTTAAACTGCATGTGGAGATTGTCCCGGAGTCAATTTGCAATTGGGGTCTTCATTTCATGCCCTTGAGAGCCAGTTGAAGAAAGTGGAGCTGATTAGCTGGGAGAAAAGACTCAGAGAAGACATGAGAAATGTTGGTGAGTATTTTAAGAGCTGTCAGGAGGAGGAGGGATTAAATGTGTTTTGTTTGGTTTTTTCAAAGGCCTGAAGGGGGCAGGGAGTTACCAAAGAGCCCAGTTAGGCTGTATGTGTATCAGGAAAAACTCTCAGCAAGTCATGCTGTTCCAGAGGGGCTGATGGGGAGGCGGCAGGTCCGGGAGGGAAGGCTGGACAGCCACGTATCACTACCACGTGTCAGTACGTGGATTCGTGTTCAGAATGGGTTGGATGGGATGCTACCAAAGTCTCTTCCGACTTTTGTTATTCTGTAGGGTTCCATTCCCCCTGCTGACTGGCCAGCACATAGCCTCAGTTCACTCATCTGTGAGCCGGGAATACTCATGCTTGGAATCACACCCGCCCTTTCTCTGGAGGGTGGGAACAAGCAGAGAGCTTCATCAATCCCTGCCCGGATGACAACGTGAGCCATTATTAATGAGAGCCAAGGCAGCCTGCCATGTTTTTGATTCTGGGAAAGCCTGGGAATTCCCCACCTGCTCATTTGCTTCTTCCTCTCTTTTCCTCATCAAGGTTTCCCTGAACATTCCTCCAGTTTTATGTGAGGAAAGGAAATGTGGTCCTCATTACCGATCCAGGTCATCAAAGGCCTGAGCCGGCCTCGGCCCCACTGGCTGCCTGCTCACCACCCTCCTTCACCTACCACATTCCCTTCATTTCCTTTCTTTATGAAGACTCGGGGGCTCAAACGGCTCAAAAACAGCCAATTAAAACTATTTACTCGCCTATTACTGCAGGGCACCTTGGGATATGAGCAGGAGCAGGAAGGCAATGACAATGAAAGGGAAATGTGTTGGCTTGGGATTCCCTCTCCTTCCCCTCCCCTCCACTTCCTTGTGAGCCTCAAGGGGCCATGGAAGGCCTCTGAGGCTGGTGGTGTGCTTCTGTCAACAGCACCCCTCAACATGAGCCCTTCAGCCTGCTGCCCCAGCTCAGGAGCCTGCAAACTTCTCTGGAAGTCTCTGCACTGGCTCACAGGGAGGAGCTTGGGAGAGAATTAGGAGGAGAAACAAGGCAGCTCGGAGGTGGGGAGGCAGTCACAGAAGAGAACCAAGAGGGGTCAACATCAGCCCTAGAGAGAACATCTAAGTATAAATATACCGTGACTCAATCTGATTGGGAGGCTCTTAGAAGAGAAAAAAAAAATGACTTGGGAAGGACCCTGGACACAGAGGAAGTAGAAATGTTCAGGGGAGGGGTGAGTTTGTGGGGAAAGAAAGGATCCAATTTTCCTCCTCATTTCTGCTAGTTTTTTCCTTAAAAGCCAAGCTGAACAAATAGAGCAATCGGGTCCCTTTTGGGGCTGGGCTGTAGTAGATGACCACCGGGCTGTCCCTCAACTCTCAGATTCAGAAATGCCGTGATGTTTGCTCCTTCTTTTACATGATAGATAGTCCTTAAAATTCTAGAACCCCCAGACCACATCTCTCTTGAACCATCTCCAGGCTAAACGTCGCGGATTCCTTGGACTGGTTTTCCTTTAGAATGATCTTGAGGCCCTGAAGTCCCCTGGCTGCTCTACTCTGAACACGCCAACTTACTTGTGATTGGGAGTGCCCAGGCTTGAACATACGCTTCCATGAGGGGTCTGACCAGGGAGATGATCCCCTGAAAGCTAATGCCTTTTTCTCTTAATTAGCCCAAAGTCAGATTTGCTTTTTCTTCCTTTTCAGAGGCTTGGAGATTGTCACTACCACTTCAATCTTACATTGAGCATCTGAAGTCCAGTGTAGGGTGCCCCCCCCAATATTTTTCCACAGGAACTATTTTCTAGCTTTATATGCTTCTGTATACATCACACACACTTTTCCCATATACTTGCAGAATTGATTTTTTGGACTCCAAGTATACTTTACATTGGTTTTTGTGTAATCTTATTTAATTCTGTTCAGTGCTTTAGCCTACCAATATATTTTTTGGATCTAGATTCTATTTATCATTTATAACGGGTTTTCTATCCCGTTAAGTGTATCATCTACAAATCTGACACTGATCAAATTGCTTTCTTTGCCTTTATTTAAGTCTCTGATACTGTTAAATAGCCCAGGAGAAGTGAGTGAGAGGCAGAAGATGCCGAGTGGACTACCACCACCTTTTCCTCTCAGACCCTGAGTGAGACAGCCCAATAGCCTTAGGAACAGCAATGCTTCCATCTCAGGGCCCTCAGCCACAGTTCTGGGAAGCAACCCCCGGGAGAAGCAGCCTGGCCACTGCCACATAAGATCCACAGACCCAAAAAAGTCCTTGCCACGATCAGTGGTACAGCATCAGACACCATCAGTGTTTTATTAATGGAAAGAACATTACAGAAGGGGAAGAACCACCTACTTTGCTCTGTGCCCCAAGGACCATGGGACCCTCCCAGCTGACCTGCAGCTGACGTCTTCCACATGTTGTTGTCTACTCCATTAGAAGATGGAGAGAATCTCTTGGAGAGCCAGGATTCGTATACTTCTCTGTACTTAGTACTCCCACACACTCAGCATTTCACCAATGCATCGTTCATTCATTCACACATCCCTGGGACTGCCTTTTCCCAAGAAGGGCCGGGTGCTGACACTTCTGCTGATACGCCAGTGAGCGTTCAGGTTCCTCAGAACTCCTGGTGCTCCGTTGCTTTGTTAATTTGCTGGATGCTCCTACGCATATTTGATTTAGGATGGGAGAGAGGAAGGGGAGGGGGTCCATTTCATCATTACCAACCTTTGTTCCTGCTGCCAGTTGTGTGGTGACTTGCACAAACCATTCCCCCCTGGCCACAGCTCGGCGGTAACGTGGGAACAATGGCACTGTGAACCTCCTAAGGTTGTTGGGAGGAGAAGATACTACTGGCACAGGGAGCAGATCTCTGATTTGCCTGGCAAAGGGACCTCCTGAAAGGCAAGTAACAACAATGATTCCAATGGATCTGATGAACTCAGGTTGGGGAGTGACCTAGCTGGCAACTACTTCCTGTGGGTGATCCAAGAAAACCCTCCCAAGGCTTATCATTGGCTCAAGACGATCAGGGAACCCAAGAGGTCTGAGGGTTCAGAGTGAAGAAGACCGTGGCTAAAGCGGTTGGTATGATTCTCTGATTTTACAGACAGAAAAGCTGAAGCCCAGGGTGGGTAAGAGACTTTCTCAGGGTCACACAGTTAGCAATAGTTACAGTAATAATAAAGAAGAACTAACACATAGAACACTTTATATGTCATATAGTGCTTCCCCTCTTATTTCATTGGTTCTTCCCAGAAACCTTCAGTTGGGGAATGGCCAAATAAGTGATAGTATATTACCGGCCCTATTTGCCTTCACTTGATTATCAACAAGCACTTATTAAGCACCTGTTGTGTTCTAGGCATTGTATTAGATTCTAATTAAACCAATAAAATGAGTAAAAGAAACAATTTCTATTTTCAAAGAGCTTAAGATATTAATGGAAAATACAAGTACATATCTATGTGAATACTTAATAAATTAAAAAGAATAAATATCAAGAAATACAGTTAAATACAAGCTTTTTTTTTTTTTTAAGGAGAGAGGACGCTTGCTTTTGGGGGGGATCAAGAAAGCCTTTGTGAATGTAATGTGTAAAACTTTTCTTAAAGGAAGGGAGAGAGACTTTGGGGCAGAGGTGAAGAGTAAATAAACTGCAGGTAGAAGGTCAACTGATCCAAAGGCATGGGGAGGGGAGATGGAGGGCCTGTGTGAAGATTAGCCAGAATCAATTTGTCTGGATTACTTAGTTTGGGCAGGGGAGTGATATAGAACACAATCGGAAAGATAAGTTCAGGCCAGGTTGTGAAGGGCTTTACAAGCTAAACAGATTAGATTATATTTGATTCTAGGAGCAACAAGGGATTGATTGAGTTGAGAGTCAAATGGTCCCTTCTTCCCCAGTGGTTCCCAATCACTTTGGCTGTGAGATACTTGGACTGGAAGACCATTTAGGGGATTGTTGCAATAATCTGGATGAGAGCTGCCCAGCTAAGGTGGTGTCCAGATGAGCAAAGAAGGGTTTGCATGCAAGAGCTGTTAGATTTGGCCATTACCTTTTGTCTTGCCACTGAACTCTAACAACTGGGAAAAATAGGGAGGCTGACGACTTCGTGCTATTTTACCTTCTTTAGATTTAACTCAAGCATAAGTCAAGACATCATTGATCCTCTTTGAAAATGAAGAACAAACACCAGCAAGGCAAAACCTAAGAGTATTGGGTTGAAGTTGCAAAGTGGTAAATTTAGCTTTGATAGCAGGGCAAAGTTTCTCAAAATTTAGAATGTTCCAAAGTGGAAAAGGATGCCTTGAGACATGGTGGACTCTATGTCCTTGGACCTGTTAAAGCAAAGATGGAAAACCATGTGTTGGGAATAGTACAGATCAAACCTCCCAGATCAAACATTCTGCTTGCTATGAACCTTCCATTCTAACTCTGAACTTTCCTCCCAGATCAGCATGAAGTCAGGGATGGATGGGAGCCAGAGTGGACAAGGTCCTGAGAGTACATTCGACAATTTTCAGTGTGAGGTTTAAGCGGCAGAAATCAGAGCATTTCTACAAATAATGGCTTTATTTATTATCTTGTTTATTGTCTAGACTTAAGTGATGAAAAAATGTAATAATGGAGATTAAAAGTATGCTATGTATATAGTTTCCCCAGAGATTTGGTTATCAAGGATTCATCAGCACACCCTGGGGTTGGTATGCATTGTCTCATGAGTTAAGGGGAGCTTTGCCACAGGGAATTATCAATAAAACCTTAAAACATAATGATCAAGTCAATTGATGGTGACTGATGATGAAGAGGAGTCTGGAAATGTCTTCTTCACTGCACTAATAACAGATGGAACTGGCCAAAGAAGACCATGGTCCCACCTTCCACTTCTGTGGCACAAGGATGGAAGGAGCAAGCTGAGCGCTGCCCCCTTCTCCCAGAAGGCCCTTTGGTCTTTCTCCCTGAACCTTAATATAATCAGGATGAGACTTGGGTGGTAAAGAGACCTTTGCGATTATTTTCTTGTTTCAAAAGATCATGACTCTCATCAAGGACTCAGGCACTCCATCCAATTGCTCTGCTGTTTATTATGTGTGTGATAATTATTGGTCCAGGTTGTTCCCGCAGCATTATCAGGAGATATTATTCCATGGCTGGCGTGTTCCATTGCTGTGCTGATAGCGTTCCAATGCTTCCTGCAGACAGAAATGGAAAAAGTCTATTGTAGCATCCCAGGGAATGTTGGGATTTTGCTGAGACATTCCCCAGGACTGACATGCCCACACTCTCCATCTTGTGGCTGAATGGAGAGCAAATTCTAGGCATGTCGACATGCTCACATCAGACAAAAACAAAATACAGGAGTAAAATTCAATGAAAGTATGTTTACAAGCACTTCTTGGAGAGCTACGGGAAGAAATTGGCATTAGTTTTACCTTTCATCCTAAGACCCTCAGAAATATATTTTCATGGAACAAAAGATGATCCTATTTTTATATCTTAGCATTTCTCAGAGATGAAAGCAGTCTCTTTGAATACTCAGCCTCCTTCAAAGCTTAGCTCAAGTACCGTTTTCTGTAGGAAGCCCCTCTTGATGACCAAAGCTTCTAACATTCTCCAAAGACTTTATATATGATTTATTTTTGCTTCATAATATGTATATTTTACCCTGGTATATTATTTTACAATTATAGAAGATACCATTATTTTCCTGGATGCATCTTCCAATAGCGGTTGCAGTTGCTTAAAAGTTGTCATGCTGTAAATAAAATGATGAACCATCAATCACCCTAGCCTCCAAATTTTGGATGTTTATCAGGCAAAAAATGGCATAATTCATCATTTAAGTCATTGTCATCTTTCTGTTGCCATCATTGTGGTTGCCATCCTTATTACTCAAATATGTCAATAGATCTGTGATCTCTCTCATGTGAGTATTCCTTCCAATGAAGTACATTGCAATCTATTCACAGTTTTTGATCCTGTGCATCTTAATCATACTTTACCATAAATATATTGAAGGAGTCCTCTTAATGAGCTGGAGGTCTTCTTTATTTTCTCCTGACAATGTATGGATGACAAAGGAAGATATGGATTGCACACTGGTTATTTTCCATGGTCACTACATAAATGGCACATCTGTTTTATACTGATATATTAACCTTAAATTATTATTTAATTCATTTCAATAATAACAATTTATATTATATTACCTATAATATAATATAATATGATATAATATAATATAATACGATATAATATAATATAATAAATATAATATAATATAATATTTTATATATAAATATATGTTTATATATTATATTACATATAATATAATACAATATATAATATAAATAACATTTTATTATATAGAAATATATTTATAATTTAATTATTATTAATTATACACAAACATATTATTAACAATTAATTATGATTTATCATATATTGTTATTATTTTTCATAATTATTATACTATGGAATTATTGTTATTAAAATATTTTAAAATATTATATATATATCTTATATATAATTATATAAGTATAATTATATATCAATATATTATATACAATTAATCATGAATTCCAATAGCCAAAGAAGAAAAAAAATATGTCTCAGCTACTGTCCCTTTCTTACATGGATGTTTTATTTACTAAAAGGGGCTAAAAAGACTATCTGTGAAAAACAGAGAAAAATATCTTCAGGAAAAACACAGTTTCGAGGACCTGAGAGAAAGTGTCTCTGAGATAAAAGTTTTGAGAAGACCTGAAAGACTCTTTTCTGAAGTAAAAGTATTGACATCTGACTGCAATATATTGTTTCCCAGCAGCTACTTTGCCTAGTACTCCTTTTAGCATTTGGAGGTTTGTTGCTGACAACTTAGAAGTAAAGGACTGTTTTAAAACTCTGGGTCTATTAAATAATAGCTTTCTGGGTCATGTGGAATGGAAATGTTTCAAGTCTCTCAACAAAAGTTAGGTACGTTTCTCTATGAAGATTTGCTGATTCTGAAGCATCAGAAGCCAGATCAGATGGTGATAAGCCACACACAGCTTAAGGAGTCCACTGAGAACAATCCAAGAAGATGAGAAGAAATGCTGTTAACAGAAAACAAAACCCCAAAGTGGGTGGAGTTGATAAATTGAGGAAGCTGGGTCTATTGGAAAGGTAAACTCCAATTGATGCAGGGGAGCTGATCTGACTGGAGGCAAGTTCTGATGTTGGAAGCTGATTGGAAAATAGTTGCAAAAGGCGCCTTGCTCTCTATTTTCCTTTGGTTTGAGAGAGGAAACGTCTCAAACGCTTGTCTAGGCTGCTCCTTACTGCTCTCTATGGTTCAAGTGGTGAAAGACATTCAAAGCCTATAGAGAATCTACTTGAATTAGTTTTTACAGATGCTAGGGTGAAAGAAAATTGCTTTTCATTGAAAGACTGTTCTAAAGCTCTTAAGGACTCATTTGGCTACTATTATCTAAAAGAATTTGGGGCTGCTTCAGCAGTTTTAGAGTAAGTTGGTTTCTATAGATCTATACTCAGTTCCTCTCTTTTCCCCATTGGTTTGGAATTGAAGAGGAAAATGTGAGCTGGATTTATCTATAACATGCTATGTTTTGATTATTTCTGTTTCTGTATTATATCTAGTGGAGTCATATTATGATCTTGCTTTTGATTTCTTGTTTAGTAAATATTCCATGTTTGATAGTTCATGGTGCATCGTGATAGATTTGTATAAATGGGAAATATACTGGAGGGTTCAGGAACTATAAATATAGATTTAGATGTAGATGTGTATTTTTCCCACAATCAAAAAATTGGGTGGGGCAAATGGATGCTTCCTCTAGGAAAACTGGTCTAATCTTTGAGAATAAAATTGAAAGTAAGTGAGGGGGGGCAGCTAATGGGCGCAGTGGATAGAGCACCAGCCTTGAATTCAGGAGGACCTGAATTCAAATCTGGTCTCAGACACTTAATACTTTCTAGCTGTGTGACCCTGGGCAAGTCACTTAACCACAGCCAAAAAAAAAAAAAAAAAAAAAAAAAAAAAAAGAAAAAGAAAAAAAAAAGAAAAGAAAAAAAAAAAAAAGAAAGTAAGTGAGGCAGTTCCAGTTGAGGGGTGGGTTTAGTGTTAGTGCAATGTGCTTTTATACACACTATCCATGAATTCTACCACGTTATAACCCATTCTTGTCTTACAACCTGCTTATGACCACCATGCACCTCTTCATTGCTCTTTGGGCTATCTTTAACCTTCATTACTTAGAAAATAGAATTCCCAGATTTCCTGCTGTCTTATAGCATTTAAAGAATCTTGTTGCTTAAAAAAGTTTTGTTTCAATGAGACATTTATAAATGTTAAGAAAGGATGAAGAATTCCTAAACAGAATCCATCATGATGTCCTTTTCTTGTATCATCCCTATTCTTTCCATCTTTTACTCCATAAAGATCTGATAGAAACAGGCCAGAGACGAGACCTTATCATTATTTTCCTTTTATGTCTCATGTAAGTGGGCAATTACATTTCTTATTATGATGGAATAAAACTATTGGGATGTTTTCATGACAAAAAGCATCTTTGGGAGAGCATCCAGCTGGATGATGGGGATGATATGTGAAAGGGAGGAAGTAGGCTCCTCTACTCATTTCAATTAATATAATAAGTAAGAGGAAATCAAGTTTTAATGTGCAAACAAGATGTTCTTTACCCTGATATCATTACAAATGCAAAAATCTCATTTACTGAATCATAGCTCTGGTCTTCATTCAACGGCCCCAGTAAGTAATCATAAAAGAGTAGTTATTACTGAATTTTCCTGCAATCTCACCATAATGTGTGAATAAGCTCCAAGTCAGTTTGAAGACAGTTTAGGCCTTTTTGGCCATTAGATGAAAGGGAACTGACATGTGCAGGAAGCATCCTGTGATTCATCGAATCAGTCATAGCCTTTTCGCTTATATACGGAATCGACAAGCCAGCCTGGTTTTCATCTGGCCTGGCCTGGAAGATTCCCAGTTTGAGATTTCATCAGTTTGGGATTTGAAGTTAAAAATGAAGGAAAACCAGGATCTTGAGAGAGAATCTGTCCTGGGGGGAGGAGGAAGAGGAGACTTTTGGAAAATTTTCTTTTTTTTCTGCTCCCTATTGACCAGGTAGCTAGAGATACTGAAACCGTGGCAGACAATGTGTCCAGCCAGAAGCAGAGACATAGCAAAGGCAGATGCAGAAAACCAGTCATGCATGGATATAATATGACCTTTTGTGGCAGAAAGTCCTGACTCTGAATTCAAGAAAGTTGCTTGGTCCCCTTACCAAAGAGCTGGACCTAAGGGCAAACTCAACAGAGAGAGACAGGAGAAGTTGGGAGTAACTCTTGCCTGTGTGTAGCCTTTTTGTATCCTACTTTGCCATTATATGTTGTATTTCTGTTCTTGGTGTTTTTCCTGGACTTGTCAGGCAGGAAAAAAAAAACCACAGTGACCATTCCTTGGTCCTTTCTAAAGCCACGTTGGCTCTCAGGTAGATGATCATCTTCCAGAGGAAGGATCAACCTAGCAAGGAAGACTCTGAAAAAATCTTGCCAGCAATGATGAAGACAGCGAGCCCCTGTGATTGTCAAATAATTTTATTATTCCCTTTACCTTTATTGAAATGGACAATAGGTCCTAGGGTATAACTTCCTCTTGTCACACAACCTGGAAAATTTCTGTCAACATTTGGGAGAGAGTGCATCCCAGGTTTCACACCAGTTGTTCTTGTTATACTGAATCCAGTGGTTTTTTCCTCGATCCTCATTCTCCTTGACCCTTATACAGTCTTTGACATCATTGCTCACTTTCTCCACTTTGAGGCTGTCTCTCTAGAGTTTCAGAACATCCCTTTCTCCTCGTTCTTCTCCTGCTTCTCTGGTAATTATTTCTCAGTCTTCTTTGCTGGACTTTCCTCCAGGTCATGCCCCCTAACTTTAGGTCTCCCCCAGGGCTCTGTCCTGGGCCCTCTTCTCTCCTTCTAAACTACTATGATCTTATCAGCTCCCATAGATTTCATTAGCATCTTTATGCTGATGATCCCATCTAGCTATCCTGATCTATCTCTGTGGACCTCCAATACACCTCTAACTGTCTTTCAGACATCTTGAACCAGATGTCTAGCAGACATCTTAAACTCAACAGTCCGAAAGGGAACTCATTGCCTTCCCCCCAACTTCCCCATGACCCTCCTCCCAGCCCCTCAGACTCACCAGCTGGTGTTCATCCTGGACTCCTCATGCTCTTCCATTCCCTATGTCCAAGAGCCTCTGATTTCCTCTTTGCAGTAATGCTTGAGTATGTTTGCTTCTCTCCCCTGACATTTTGGCTCCCCTAGTGCAGACCCTCATCATTTGTGCTTGTGCCATTGCTGTAATCTGCCTAAAATCCTTTCCCAGTCTGGTCCATCCTTATTCAGCCACCGAAGGGAAGAAGCTCATGTTGACAAAAAGGTCACTAGGTGGCGCTGCAGTGGATAGAGTTCCAGGCCTGGAATTAGGAAAACTCTTCCTAAGTTCAAATCCAACCTCAGACACTTATTAACTTGTAAGCTAATTACCTCCCCCCAAAAAATACCTATCACCCTTACTCAAAATATTCCAGTGATTCCCCATGGGCTTCAAGATAAATATAATAGACTCTATTTATCATTCAAAGCCCTTCATAACTTCCTCTGCCTTTTTCCTCCCCTCCCCCAGTCTCTTAACACTTTACCCGCTGACATGTTCCCTGTGATCTCCACATTTACCTACTAGACTCCTTGGCTTCCTTCAAGTCCCAATTAAAGTCCCATCTTCTACAGGAAGCCATTTCTCAACTCCTTTAATTCTAGTACATTCATTCTTTCAATGATTTCCTATTCGTTCTACTAAATATAGATTTTGTTTCTTCGTTGTCGCCTTCATTAGATTGTGAGCTCCTCCAGGGGAGGGGCTGTTTTTCACTGATTTTGGTATCTCCAGTGATTATCACAGTGTCTGGCACATAGTAGGTTGTTTAATAAATATTAGCCGACTAACTTTGCTATCTCAGCAAATGTGTTTATTAAAAGAGAATTAAATCTCTGGCCTAATTTTTCATGAGAAGAGCTTTGGGTAGGCTTAGAAACCATGACAGTAATAGCCATAGACATAGTAGTAGCCTTAACCTCCTGAGAATTGTATGTAACCTTTTAACATGAAAGAAATCCAGAGGACAACTTCTTAGGGTGATGATTTAATGCTAGATTGACTTTATAAACCTTCTGTTTCTATACATCATGGTAAAGGTACACACCAGGCTCCATTACGTATAAACAAATTCACGACTCAAGACATTTTATTAATATTTCTTTGTTGATATGGTGCTGGTTGAGTTCCTGTGGATGTCATCCCTATAGAGCCTTTTGATTTTACCCTTGGATCATAGCCATTTCATATCCTCCATCTAGACGTAAATCTCTTACAATTATATTTGGTATATTACTATTATTATCATCATCTCTTTTTAAGATAGATAGAATCTATAAGAATCGGATAGAAATAGTCTTGAGAGAAATCATTATCATTTCATCATTCTTTTATATTTAATAAATTACAGATTATTGTATGTGTAGATAAAATGACAAGATGACTTTTTTTTTTATTGGAATAACATGTTCAAATGTGAGCTCATTCTCTGTAGACTTGCCAAAACCATCCTTGCTACCAGTCCAATAACAGAAGGGATAGCAGACACTTACTTCATCCAGTTCCACAGGATTTGGATGTCTTTTGCAAGGTCTCTATATTTTAAAACTTTTAATTTCAGGATCTTGGAGAGTGCAAGTGGTCACAACTTTTAAATACATTAAAAAATATTTACACGTTGATGTCTTAGGGATGGCAGACAATAATTCAGTCTATGATAATGAGTCAGGTCCCAGCAGTTTATTGGCTAAGCTCTCCAGGATCTTTTGAAGTCTCTCTTTGTTATATGGAGTTTGTCATCTGTCAGTCCATGACAAAAAGAGAGCCGGGTCATGACATTTTAGGCATTTCAGGTGTTAAATTTTTACAAGCGGTAGTGATATTTTGCAGAGTTCCTTTCTACGATTTCCTTGCATGATCTGCATTTATTACAAATTTAGCTTCCTTCGGCACATAACCTCTGTGTAATTTCTGGTGGCAATGACCTAGTCCTGAATTATTGCCATAAATCCCTCTCTTTCTACAAACAAATCCACATGATTCAGTCATGTGTTTGCTGTCTGTTTGTGGATATTGATCGAGATTATAAGGTTGTTGCCCATGGAGGGTCTTTTGATTCCATACTTGG
The DNA here is from genome assembly GCF_048593235.1 of Sminthopsis crassicaudata. NCBI lineage: Eukaryota > Metazoa > Chordata > Mammalia > Dasyuromorphia > Dasyuridae > Sminthopsis > Sminthopsis crassicaudata. The sequence goes on along the minus strand of NC_133618.1, from coordinate 6,539,374 downwards.
ATCTTTGTTATTTCATAGGTTCCCTTTGGTTTCTTTTGACCAATCTAAGGTAATATTATCCGCCTTTATTGTTACTCAGACTGAAACAAGTGGTGTGTAGGTATTTTATTTTGTTTAAATTACTATTGATTTTTTTCTCCCCCCTTTTTTTCTTTTAGCAAAGGATTGTTCTTTTTGGGCAGAAGTTCTAAACCTGGCATCTTTAAACTTGGTTTAACAAAATCACTAAACCTTTTTCAATATAATTGGTTTCTTCAGTAATTTTACATACTTTCTTCTCTGCATTTAAGAACCTTGATCTTAGAAGTTCCCTGAATTGTCAGGAAGGCTCCCTGACATGAGAAAAGCTCCCTGATTTAGGTGGATGGGCCCTGTATTTTGTTGCTATCATTGGAGCTTTTTAAAGGATACTTCCTCAATCCAGACCATTTTACAGGTCTAGAAAGGTTCATTAAGTCTTGTTTTGTGAGAACCTATCTTCAACCATTTGAGTACCTGTGCGTGGAGAGAATTGAATTGGTTCCAAATGGTCTCAGAGGGCAAAACTAGGGTTACCGTTGGGGGGTAGAGCTCCCAGACCCTTTGGGTCACCCCCCAAATGGAGCGCACTGCCTCGGGAAGGCGGGAGTTCCTGTCCTTTACAAATCTGGAATCAGCCAAGTGGCGACCTCTGGTCGGGTGTGCTGTACACAAGACAGTTTTCAGAGACAGGCTGGAATATCTGGTGACCACCAGTTCCAAAATTCTGCATTTCCAACAAAAACTAAGAAGTCAGACCTGATCACACCATGATGCCATCGTGCCCTCGGCTGCTTTCTGGCTCCGGCTGGGTCCGGGGGTCCCCATGCATCTCAGGGGGGGCACAGAGCCTCATGTGCCAGGCTTGGAGCCAGCAAGCTTGGGGAAGGTCCTGGCCTTTGCGTCTCCATCAGCCGGGGCTGGCAGGGGGGCAAGCGGGCTTGGGGATGCCCCGGCCTCACAAACCCCACACATATTGAACCACTCGGGCAGCTTCCTGATGCTCCCAGTCAGGGGCCTGAACCCCCTGACCTCCAACATCTTATTAAAGAATGTGCAGGGCTGGGCTGGGCAGGGGGGGAGCCCGGGAGACCGCTGCCGGCCCTATTCTCTTCTCTAATTCATTCAAGTGAGCCCTGGCGGAGCGGGGCCTCCGCTTTGATGTTCAAGCCTCCTAATTGGAAGGAAGTGAAGTGTTAGCTTGTCAGCCTCTTAGTCGCTCATCAAATACACCAAGAGGTGCCCGAATGCTGGCGTTCTCACCCGGGCCCAGAGAAAGGCCCGCCGCCTGCTTTTTGTTAAGATGTTTAAACTTTGCATCTGTCTTCCAGAAAGTTCAATTGCAGATGTCAGGGGGGCCCCGTTTCCCCGCTGCCCCCTTCCACTGGCCCCTCAGCCCGGCGGGGCCTCCCTGGCCCCCTGGTTGGGGAGGTAGGAGAAGCTGCCCCCCAGCCCGCGGCTAATTACACCATTAGAGCTCAGGCTGGGAGCCCGGCTCTCCGGCCACCACAGGCTCTGCTCGGCCCGGCCCCGGCCCGTTTGATCTACCTGTTGGGGGATTGTCTCATCTCCCAGGCATCTTGTTTCCCCCAGATGAGGAAAGGGGGGAAATAAGCTGGATGCTTCCAACCAGAAGCACATTGCAGCACATTAAAGCCTGATTGCACCAGTGGCCCATCCTGGCATGTGGATCCGGGGTCCCAGGTTCAAATCCCCCCATGTTCTTAATGCTGCTGCCTTCCCTCTGCAGGCTATCTTCTATCTATGCTGTGTGCATGTTTCATCTGTGCGTGGTCCTTTCCACGCTGCCTCTGCCACTAAATTGTGAGCTCCTTGAGAAAAGTAACAGGTTTTTTTAAACTTTTTATTTTTTATTTTTTTATTTTTTTCATCTCTTATGCTTATCCCAGAGCCCAACAAACAGTAGGTGCTCAATAAATGCTTGTGGACTTACTGACTGACTGCAGGTAAAGAACAGGTTGCAGCGAGGAAAGGGAAACCAGCAACTTGGGTCCACAGCTCAAGAAAGACAATGAGACGACATGAATAAAACACAGAATTTAGAAATCGAAAGGCCCAGATGGAAACTCTGTCTCAGACACTAATTGTGTGCCTCGGGTAAAGAATATAACATCAGCCTCAGTTTTCTCAATCACGGCGGTTGGACTGGATGACCTCTGGGGTCTCTTTCTGTTCTGTGACCCCAAGTCCCCACTTTGCCCCTCACCATTTTGGTGGTTTTAGAAAGGTCACCTGGACCTCAGTTTCCTTCTTTGTGAAATTTAAGATATTGGAAAAAAATTACCTCAAAGGTCCTTCTCAACTTTAAATTCAGTCTTACGATGATCTTCATACATTCATTTTCTTCAGCTGCACGAAGAGGTGTTTTACTTCTCCCCATCTAACATCCCGTGATTCCGACTTTGATACTAAGATTGGGGCAAGTCACCCCTTCTCAGTCTCAATTTCCTCATCTGAAATGCCAGGTTCTATTGATTATCTCCGGGGTCCCCAGAAGCTCCAACAGCAGCTCCAACACCGGAGCTATCGAGTCTGTGTAGAACAGGAGGTGCTTGCAAAGCTCCGTGTTTATTTCATTTAGGGACCCTCAGAAGCAAGACTAGAGCCACCCTGGGTCCAGCACAATGGCCGCCACTGGGTGCTAGCCTGCGAGTTAGCTCTTAGCGCCTTTTGGAAGAGATAGAGAAGGGGACTTATCTTGGGCTATGGAAATAGGGAAGGGACGTTCTCAGTTTTCAAGTCAGAGAGAGACGGGGCTGGAGGGCAGAGGGGAAGGGAAGGAGATGGCCGAGAGAGGAGCGCCCTCCTTCCTCTTCCTCTTTTGGGAGATCAGGACGTTTGCCCTTCACCGGTCCTGTGGTCTTGCTCCTACTCTCCAGACATCACCGGTGGGGGCTCGTCCATCAAAGCCTCTGAACTCAAATACAGGGCTGCTCTCCAGGCTTCTCAGCATCACCGATGGGGGCTCATGAACCCCCAGTGCTGTAATTCAAGACCTGGCTGGGAGGAGGAAGGTGAGGAGAGCTCGAGAGCAGAGATGGGCGGAGGGTGGGTGACTTGCGTAGGGTCCCACAGCTGGGCCGGGATTTGACCTCAAATACAGGGCTGCCCTACTGCAAAGTCGAATGATCTCCAGACAATGCAGAAGGGGCTGATGGGGAGGAGACACCTGTGGCAACTGAGGGAGACAAGCTCCATCCTGAAAGAAGCGGCACAAATGCCGGGTGCACCGACAGAGAAAACCGGGGCTCCCCAGGACGGGCCATCCCTGAAAGGGCCAAGCCAAGGCCGGGGAGCTTTCCCAGCAGCCAGCATGGGAACACGGATCAAACCATGATAAATGCAGGGCAAGAACGCCGTGCATTCCCTGAGATCAGATGACAGAGCGATCACTTCCAGATTGGGGCAGGGTCAGGAGGGCAGGGGAGGATCAGAAGGGGAGGAGCCAGGACTTTGTCCTTTTCCTGCCAGGCTCTAACTGGGTGAACTTCACCTCTCTGAGCTCTGGCGAGGCTCAGCTGGAGACCAGAGGTCCACTCAGATCCCGGGGCTCCTCTGTTTAGAGCAGTGCATCTTTGTTCAGAATGGCCCATTGTTTCAGGGATTTCAGCAAAGGGTGGGCAGGACATTGGACAAGACTTAAGGACCTTTTCTTTTCTTTTCTCCTCTCTTCTCCTCTCCTTTCCTCTCCTCTCCTTTCCTCTCCTCTCCTTTCCTCTCCGTTCTCTTCTCCTCTCCTCTCCTCTCCTCTCCTCTCCTCTCCTTTCCTCTCCGTTCTCTTCTCCTCTCCTCTCCTCTCCTCTCCTCTCCTCTCCTCTCCTCTCCTCTCCTCTCCTCTCCTCTCCTCTCCTCTCCTCTCCGTTCTCTTCTCCTCTCCTCTCCTTTCCTCTTCTTTCCTTTCCTTCCTGGGACAGGGCAGAATGACCCTTGGCAGGTAGAAAAGGCTGTGCTAATCAAGCCCTGTTTTTTCCCATTTGCCTCTGAAGGATCAGTCTTCCAAGGAAGTTCGAGGGTCCTTCACAAGGGTCAGCAGAGAGAAGGAAATTGTGTAATGGGAGGTGAGGGGAAGGGAGGAAGGAGGTGATGGACAAGGTGCTGAATGAGCATCTCCAGCAGATCTCAAGAATTAAACATTTACATGATGCTTTGTATGGATCTCTCACAACAGCCCCAATGCAGGGGAAGATGGGCAGTGGTCTCCCCATCTGGAAGACGAGAAAATGGCGCTCAAATGGAGTGCACTATTCCTAAGATCACACAGGGAGTTCAGTGGTGGACACGGGATTTGAATCTGACTTCCTCCCTCCACATCAGAAAAATTAGCTGAACTTGGAGTAAAAACCAAGCAAGCCTTCAGTTTTTTTTTTTGTTTGTTTGTTTTTGTATTGCTGAGGTAATTGGGGTTAAGTGACTTGCCCAGGGTCTCACAGCCAGGAAGTGTTAAGTGTCTGAGACCAGGTTTGAACCCGGGTCCTCCTGGTCCTCTAGCCACAGCATAACCCTTCAGTTCTCTCAAGTGCAAAATGGGAATTTAATATTCACACAAATACACAGAAGGTGTTTTGGAAAAAAGAAACCCTTGGAGAAACTCGAAGTTTTGCAGAATGGTCTCGCCTTCCTGTTATGTTGGCAGCTCGGCTGTTTGTCATAAGGAGCTGCCCATCATTGACTCCCGCCCAGGCTGCAGGCCCGCTGTGGCTGAGGCGTGTCTTGGGTGCTGGGGGCACAAGGGCCCAAGTCAGTCCTGCCCTCTGAGACCAGCGGGAGACGCCACCCTCAGGCCCACTTAGCTGAAGAAATCAGGTTTCAGGGGGGTGGGAGCACACTGAGCTGCGGACAAAGCCCAGTCAGCAGGGCCCAGGGGGAGAGGTTGCTTCTAGCTCTGGGAAGGCTTCCTGGAGGGAGCCAGCGCCAGGCAAGGCCGGGAGGGCCAATGGAGGACGTCATGGGCACAGGAAGATGGTATGGCTCCAATGTGGGGGAGGGTGAGTGGGGCTGAAGGGAGGGAAGAGGAGAAGGAAGGAGAGATAGGAGCTCTAGAGCGGCCACCCTCTCCCCCACCCAAGGACTTTCCTCATCTGCCTGTAGGAATATTACCAGGAAGGGGTGAGATTAACATCCCCCCCATGGGGAGGGATATTCTAGGGACCCCAAATGTGGGGCTGGCTAATCTGGGTTTGACTTCAGAGTGCTCTGGGAGACCTTGCAGTGCTCTTCTCCATTAGGGCCTGCATCTGCTCATTAGTCAAATGAAGGGTCAGAGCAGTTGCTCTTGTATCTTCATTCAAAGGCCATCTTCCTAGCTACAAGAAGGGGGGAGGGTGTAACTGAAGAGGATCCGGGGGTTTTAGTGGACAGCAAGCTGAAGTCATCAACAATGTGGCTGTTAAGGAAGCTACCAGAGGATGGATTAGGGGCTTTCAAGGGTGGCCTTCTGCCACCTCACACCCGGGCTTTTGTGCTCAGATCCGGGTGCCATGTTTTAGGAAACTCATGCATGAACAAGGTGGAGAGAGTCCAGAGCCAAATGACCCAAAAAGCCTTGAATGCAGCTCCTAGAAGGATGGAGAGCTTGCGTTTTGAGCCTGAGGAGAAAGTCTGCTCCATTAGGGAAGTCCTCCAGGGAACATTCCCAAGAGCTCAAGCATCCTACCGGAATGAGGCGAAAGTGGGACGAGCTGGCCCCCCTCCCTTCTGGTCACAAGCCAAGACTTTCCTGTGGGGGAGGGCGGGGGGGCCTCCCAGGTCCACTGCAGTTCTGACTCCTCTGATCTATTTATTTTGTTAGCAGCAGATGTCTTTAAATAACTCCATGTGGCCTCAGAAGTAGGTTAAGCATTTCCCCTACAATGCACTCAAGCTCCTGAGCTATTATATAGGGTACCATTCCTCAGGGGACCCGACTCTCGAGGAAATAAAAATAGCCTGCTGCAAGGCTCTCACTACAAGTCCAGCCCATTTCTCACCCGAGCACCTTTCTGCGCTGAGGAAGCTGGCTGAATTATGTCTAGATTCCCTCTATCACGCTCTGCATTTCAGCATTCTGCCTAGTTCCGAGGCCTCGGCTCTATGTTCTAAAGCCCTTTGCAGCTCTAGCAATTTCAGAGACCCTCCCAGCTCTGGCATTCTCTGACATCCTGCTCTTTGGACCCTCAATCTGGGAACTTCCTTGTTCTAAGGTTCCTCTATGTTCTAAGCTCCCTCTCACTCCCGACATCCCATGTATGAGCTCTCTCTCACAGAGCTTTGATATCCTATGTTCTAAGCTTCCTCCCAGCTCTGACATTCTCTGACATCTTGCTCTTTGGACCCTCAATCTGGGAACTTCCTGTTCTAAGATTCTTCTATGTTCTAAGCTCCCTCTCATTCCCGACATCCCGTGTATGAGCTCTCTCTCACAGAGCTCTGACATTCTCTGACATCCTGCTCTTTGGACCTGGGAACTTCCTCATTCTAAGGTTCCTCTATGTTCTAAGCTCCCTCTCACTCCCAACATCCTGTGTATGAGCTCTCTCTCACAGAGCTCTGACATTCTCTGACATCCTGCTCTTTGGACCTCCAATCTGGGAACTTCCTTGTTCTAAGATTCCTCTATGTTCTAAGCTCCCTCTCACTCCCAACATCCCGTGTATGAGCTCTCTCTCACAGAGCTCTGACATTCTCTGACATCCTGCTCTTTGGACCCTCAATCTGGGAACTTCCTTGTTCTAAGATTCCTCTATGTTCTAAGCTCCCTCTCACTCCCGACATCCCGTGTATGAGCTCTCTCTCACAGAGCTCTGACATTCTCTGACATCCTGCTCTTTGGACCCTCAATCTGGGAACTTCCTTGTTCTAAGATTCCTCTATGTTCTAAGCTCCCTCTCACTCCCGACATCCCGTGTATGAGCTCTCTCTCACAGAGCTCTGACATTCTCTGACATCCTGCTCTTTGGACCCTCAATCTGGGAACTTCCTTGTTCTAAGATTCCTCTATGTTCTAAGCTCCCTCTCACTCCCGACATCCCGTGTATGAGCTCTCTCTCACCTCTGATAGCCTATGTTCCGAGCTCCCTTCCAGCTCTGTCAGTCCAGGCCTGACACTCCCTGCTTTCCTGGCTCTGATGTCTCTGGTCTAAGGCCCCCCGGCTCCGACATCCCACGATTTCAGACTCAAGGTAAGTAAGCTGCTCTCTGGCCCGATGTCAATAGTAATTTAGCTGAAGTTTCTGTCAAGAGAAACATTGACCCAAAAAGGAGCGGACCAGATTGCTTTGAGTGGAAAGCAGCCTCTGGAGGCACAATTAAATTAAGCGAGACAAGGCCGAGCAATAGCTTCCGCATGGATCAAATTAAGCCTTATGGCCAGACAGGCTGGAAAGGGGGCTGAGGGTTTGGGCCGGGGAAAAACCCGGCCAGCAGAATTCAGGGGTCACTCCCGCCAACGGGCTCCTCAGCTCCTGGGTTTAGAAGAAGGGGTCACGCTGTGGGGAGGTCACGGATATTCCAGGTTGCTCCAGACAGTTTCCAGAGATGGGGGGAGGCAGTGCCCCTCAGAAGAAAGACTTGGTCTTAAACTTAGCAAACCTGGCAACCAGTTTTAGTCAAAATTGTTAACATTTGTGTGACCCGGGGCCAGCAGCTTTGTTCCTCTGTCCTCAATTTCCCCTTCTGCCTAATGGGTTGTTGTGAAGAAAGTACCTTGTCGTCTGTCGAGCTGAGTCTGTTTCCTGACAGGCTATCGTGGGGCTAAAATGCTTTGCCAGTTTTAAAGTGCCCCGTTACGGTGTCATTACAAGCGCTGCTCCACGTCTGTGATCCGGGGCCATCCCTTGGCCTCTCAGTCCCCTCGGTGACTCTAGAAAACTCAATTTGGCGAAAGAGACAGCCCCCAGATCAGCGAAGTCTCAGGTATGCTCCCTGTCCCTTTATTTTGATTACCATTATTACTATGAAATTTGAGCCATTGGCTGTCATAAACAAGTCATTAGTGGGTCAGAGGAAGCGATTAAGAAAGCCTCAGACACTTTCCGGATGATCATCGAGTGCCCCTCTTTTGCCGGGACAAGCTCAGGTCTCGCCCAGCGGAGGAGGGGGCAAGGTGGCGGCTTCTGCTACTAAATCCTGGAGGGAATTAATTGGTGTTTTGCTTTTATTTGTGGCTTCCAAAGGCAGCTCATAATTAAGGCTCTGAGTGTCTCTCCTGCCACCCCCGGGGCAGGGCTTCAAACCCAGAAACATCGGAAGTGTGTTCAAGGAGATACTGGTTAGGCAGAGATTATTAGGAAATGCACTCCCTGCCGGTGATTAGAGGAGAGCCAGGCCTAAATTGGAACCAGGAGACCAAACCACCAGGAACTTCTCTTGCTAACCACAGCCTGGGAGGCAATTTCAGCGGGACGGCAGGGAGCGGGCCGAGCATCCAGGAAGATGAAAGATAGTTGATCTCAGGAAGGGCCCGGTGAGGACTTCAGACTTGATGGTCCATTAGAAATCACGGGAAGTCCAATAGAGGAAAGCCAATGGGGCTCATTACCGAAGGCCGACACCTTCTCCCCTGGCCTCCTGGGGCCTTCTTTGGCTTGGCTACGAGCAGAAAGAAAACTTCCAAGTTGGCTAGCCTTGCACGGCGGGGCTAGCAGGAGCTTTAGAACAGAGAATGCTGGTGTTGGGGGGACTGAGAGTCTTCATCCACACTCCTTATTTTGCAGAGGAACAACACGGGGGCTCTGGAGGGGTCAAATGAAGGTCCCTGGGCAGGTGTCCAGGGGCAGAAGTGGACTAGAATCCATATCTTCCGACTCCCAGGCCGATTTCCTCCCCTGCTCCCTCAGCAGTTAGAGCTCCATTGTATGGAAGCCATCACATTCCTGCAGCTCAGTGGAAAGTCAGACATGTCAGAGAAACCCTGAATTTGCCACCATTTTAGAGGATGACAGAAGTCAAGAACATCAATTGGATCCCACTGGATGCCATCTGGAGCACCTGTTTGGGACTGGGTGAGGGCATTTGACTTTCTGCATCCTGTTTTAAAAATGGCAGCCTTCCATAGGATTTCATAGAAACTTAGACTCATATCTTCATTGGACAGATAAGAAAGTGGCGGTGCAGAGAGGGAGAATCCCTTAGCTAGGGTTACCCAGTCAGTCAGCTAGTGACAATCCCAGTTACAAGAGATAGTCTTAATCCGAGGAAAGGGAAATGAAGAGATGAGAAGAAAGAAGAGAAAGAAAGAGAAAGGAAAGGAAGGGAAGGGAAGAGAAAAATGGAAGGAAAGAAAGTAAAAAGAAAGGGTGAAAGGAAAGAAAAAAGAAGGGAAGGAAAGAGAAGGAAGGGAAGAGAAGGAAAAGGAAAAAAGAGTTAAGAAGAAAAAAAGAGAAGGGCAGGTAAGGGAAGAAAAAAGAAGGGAAGGGAAGGGAAAGGAAAAGAAAAGAAGAGATGAGGAGAGAAGGGAAGGGAAGGGAAAAATGAAAGAAAAGAGAAAAGAAGGGGGAAAGGAAAGAAAAAAGAAGGAAAGAAAAGAGAAGAAGAAGAAAAAAGAGATAAGAAGAAAAAAGGGAAGAGAAGGGCAGGAAAGGGAAGAGAAAAGAAGGGAAGGGAGGAGAAAAATGAAAGAAAAGAGAAAAGAAGGAGGGAAAGGAAAGAAAAAAGGAAAGAAAAGAGAAGAAAAAGAAAAAAAGAGATAAGAAAAAAAAGGGAAGAGAAGGGCAGGAAAGGGAAGAGAAAAGAAGGGAAGGGAAGAGAAAAATGAAAGAAAAGAGAAAAGAAGGAGGGAAAGGAAAGAAAAAAGGAAAGAAAAGAGAAGAAAAAGAAAAAAAAGATAAGAAGAAAAAAGGGAAGAGAAGGGCAGGAAAGGGAAGAGAAAAGAAGGGAAGGGAAGAGAAAAATGAAAGAAAAGAGAAAAAAAGGAGGGAAAGGAAAGAAAAAAGAAGGAAAGAAAAGAGAAGAAAAAGAAAAAAAAGATAAGAAGAAAAAAGGGAAGAGAAGGCAGGAAAGGGAAGAGAAAAGAAGGGAAGGGAAAGAAAGGGAAGGGAAAAGAGTAGGTTCACATCCTATGGCAGACATTTACTAGTTGTGAGAGACTCTGGGAAAGTCACTTAAATTCGCTAAGCCTCAGGTTCTTCACCTGTAAAATGGGGATAACAATAGCACTTTCCTAATAGGGTTGTTGTTGTGAGGGTTAAATGAGACTGTGCATCCAAATAATTTCACACACATTAAATCGATCCAGAAACGTCATCTGTTACAATTAGTCCTCTTTGAATTCCCCCTACCACGGTATTGCTGTAGGTTTTTCTAACCCCAGGACGACCATATCTAATTCATAATGAGGAGAAAAGCTCCCTCCAGGCATCTCCGGAGACCTCTCTGCTTCTCTCCAGAGCCTCACTCCTTGCCAACAGTGTTAAGCCAGTGTGTGCAGGGGAGAGACTTCATAAAAATCCACGGGGCTCTCAGCCCCCTGTTGTTCAGAATAAAGGAGTTAGAGGCAGGTCTGCATCGTTAGCATCCCCTAACCGGTGCTGATGTTAATGATTCAGCTTGGGTACCAGCGCCAGCATCAGGAGGATGCACAAGCTTCCGCTAGGAAGATTTTATCCAACAGTGGCAATATTCACTCAGTCAGCCTTTACTAAGCACCTACTGTGTGCTTGTCCCTGCATTAGGTAGTAAAGGATGAACATAAAAAGGCCCAGACACTGCCTGGAGTCCTCAGTCTGGGAAGGGTCCAGGAGGGCAACATCTGGCTAACTCAGTGGACTCTGAGTGACTGCCGTGGACTAGCTCTAATCTGCGGCTCCATCTATGGAGGGTCTCTAACCTGTGGCTCCATCCATTTTGGGGCTCTAACCTGTGGCTCCATCCATTTTGGGGCTCTAACCTGTGGCTCCATCACAAGAACAGATTGATTGAGAAAAGTCACGTTAAGGATTTTGACTTCCTAAAGCACTATATATAAACACTTATTAATTAATTAGTGAATGCATCAGCTGATTCACTTACAGCTGGTTCTCTCCCATTAGAATGTAAGTTCCTTGAGGGCAGGAATTCTTTTACCCCGTCTTTATACCCCCAGTGTTTAGCAGTGTCCAGCACATAGTAGGCACTTGGTAAACAATAATAGCTTGTGATAATAGTCAACATTTAGACGATGCTTTAAGGTTTGCAAAGTGCTTTATTACGAGTCTCTCATTTGACCCCCACAGAAGCCTTTAGAGGCTGAGACTATTATTTTCTCCATCTTACAAAGGAGGAAACTGAGGCTGTGAGCTGCACTGATTTGTTCAGGGTCACTCAGTAAAGTAAGTGTCTGAGGCAGGATTTGAATTCAGATCTGCTTGTTGACCTGTTGTGGCCAAGTAGGGATGTTGAGGTCATCTTTCCTAATCACTTCATCTTACAGATCCAGGGATGGAAGTCCAGGAAGATGAAATGATTTACCTAACTTTGTGGAGCATTGGAAATTCTGGAAGAGGTGAGCTATGTGACCCTGGCAGAGGTGCTTGGCTGTAGGCAGGGGCTGTGTTTTGCCTTTCTAGAGCTTAGCAAGCTTCCTGGCACACAGGAGGTGCTTAATAAATGCTGGTGGCTAACTTGACATGCTTCCTGGACAGTCTCAGACACATGAGCTGCTCTTATCAATCAGGACAACATCTTAGGAGATTTCTTCTGAGGTTCTGAAACTCACTGGTCTCCCTGGAGCTTCGAGAGCGTCTTCACCAGAAGGTGGGCCCTCCATCACCCTCTATCCCCTATGAGGGTTGAATGTTGACTGTCAACACCAGCAAGGAACCTTGGGAGTCACCTGAATAATTCCTGCCCCAAAGAGACCCCCTGACAGGCTCTGACATCTGGCTTCTGAGATCCCCTGGAAGCTTTTTAACTGGAAACGGGATGGGGAAGGGGCTTTGTCACACTGCCAGTCAGCTTTTTCAGTGTTGCCTGCAAGTCCCCACATCGCCTCCTTTAATCCGGCAGATAAAACGCGCAGACATCTTAATGAGAGGAAATATGAAAAGTGACCACAATTTCCCCAAAGCACTCAGGAGGCGAGAACCTTGGACTGAATGTAAGAAGATGAAAGGCAAGAGGGATGAGTGTAAAGTCCCCCATGCCAGGAGGAATGACTCCACAGAATCTCCTGGGAAAAGGACATGAAAAGGGCAAGGTGGGGGGGAGGGCAGGGGACTGGAGGCTCCATTTAAATCAGTAGTGGGCGATAGCAGCCCCAGACTCCGATTTGATTCAAAGAGACACCGTGTCCAGGAATAAAGAGGTTCCCGTTCCACTCAGTCCATTTCTGGAGGGTGTCTTGGTCACTATGGCTTACACAGGACATTGAGGAACTGGAGGCCATCCAGAGGAGGGCAAGCAGCAGAGGGGAGGGCTTTGAGACCGGAGTTGGGGTGGCGAGGATCATGGTGGACAAGTCACGAGCTTTGGGTTTTCTCAGCTGTAAAATGTAGGCATTGGACTCGTTGCCTCCAGACAGCTTCTCCATAATACTTTGATGGGAGGTGGAGAGAGTCAAGAAACAGAGACTCCACTGAGACAAGAGAACCAGGTTGAGGGTGGATTTTTATGGAGGCAAGACCAGACTTCCCAGAATCACATCAGCATCCCTGAAACAGAAGAGGGCGAAAGGACTTCAGAAGCTGCCTCCTTGTCCAACCAAGCGGGGAACAAAAACATCTGGTTTTGGGCAACTGGTCAGCTGATCTTTCTTTGAAGAGCTCTGGGAATGAGGAAACCGCTACATCCCACCACAGTCCACTCCTTCTTTTCTCTTTTGTTCTAAGAGGAAGAACCAGGAATGATGAGAGGGGGCAAAGGGATTGCAGAGGCAGATGTAGGCTTGAGCCTGGGGGAGGGAAAAAATCAACTTGTCTAAAGTGGAGGAAATGGGCTGTTTGATGAGGTCCTCAAGCAGAGTCTTCACTAAACATCTGAATGGTCCATTGGAAAGAATCTTGACTTAGGAGTCAGAGTTAAACCTTTATTTTGTTTTTATTATCTGTATGGCCTCGGGAAAGTAAGCAAAACTTGCCGATTTCTCATTTTCTCCTTCTGTAAAAGTAGGGATTTGGGCTGGCTGGTCTCTGAGGTCCCTTCAAGTGCTGGAACTCAAAGCCTGGGTGTCATGTCCAAGTAAGAATTGGATTAGCTGTCCTCCACTTTGGAAGGTCTATAATTGTTTGATTTTTATAGACAAAATAAGAGGAAGTACAGTAGAGGAAAGGGAACCCTTGGGGGGTGAGGAGGCGGCAGGGAGCCAAGTTCCTAGACTGATGTTTCAATCGGTAGGGTCTCAGAAGCAGGAATGATCATGAAACCTGTGTCAATTGTAGTCAAGTGTGAGGAAAAACAAACCCAGCTGTGAGCCTGGGCTGGTTGCTGGCGCTGGGCGTCTGTCAGCGCGCTCCTCAGGGATGGGCTTTTGGAGAGAATTAGAAATGCTGTAAAACCATACTCTGGGGTGGAGTTTGGCAGGGAAGAAAGGTTTTTAAAAGGACTCTTCAAGTGCATTTTAAGAACTTTCAACAACATTGGATTGGACACCACAGGGAGGAAGTTTCCGAGGCTTTTAAAATCAACTTTGAAAATTAAAAATTGCTTGGACAAAAGATCGCCAAGGCTAATTGTGTCCATCTACATTTTTTTTTTCTGGAGCCCTTCAATCTCACCTATAGGCTCAGGAGGATAAAATGCTACACACATCTTCTGTCTATTGGGATATAGGCAAAAGAATTTGAGAATTATGGAGGATGTGAAATGGAAGTCAGAGAGTCAATGTGCATTTATAAAGTGCCTACTGTGTGCCAAGTGCAATGGATACAAAGAAAGGCAACAAGTAATGAAACAAAAACTAGTCAGTGCTCTTACTGGGCTCACCATCTAAAGGGGGTGCAAACAGTTATGTACAAACAAGATAGAAGAGGAAAAATCAGAGATAATCTCGGAGGGAAGATGAAGGACTTGGAAAAACTAGGGCAGTGGAAGAGTCAGGGGAGAGAAGGAGGATGTAGGAGAGAGGAGGTGGATGTCTAATCCACAGGATGAGGCAGCAGATTGACTGTGAGGGGAGCTCTGAGTGTGTGAGCCTGGGTGGCTGGAGTGTACTTACTTAAGGATAATAGAGATGTTCAAAAGGGGAGAAGGCATTGGAGGGTGAGCTCAGTTGGGGGCACATCCACAAGCCTTCCACTTCAATATGTGTCTGTTGGGCATTTTGGGATGAGGGACTGAAGGGCAACAGAGAAGCTGGGGGGAGCCTGAAGCCCTTAACTTAATTGTTGGGACTAACAGAAGCCTCAGAGCATACACAGGACCCCCTACTTTGTTGGGGTTTAGAACATGGGAGATTCCCTTCCAGGCTCAGCTCAGCTGCTCCCTTCTACAGGAAGCCTTTCTAGATACCATGAATTGTGGGCCATCTGATGCTTCTCCAATTATCTTGTATTCCCTTCTCGATTTCTATGCTGTGTTGTGCAGTAGGATGGAAGTTACTCCCCAGCTGGAGCCATTTTATATTTGTCTTTGTCTTTTTAGAGCCCGGCACATAGTAGGTGCTTAATAATTGCATATTGGAGCAAGATGAATTGAAGGTCACAATACTGTGTTGTGCAGTAGGATGGAAGTTACTCCCCAGCTGGAGCCATTTTATATTTGTCTTTGTCTTTTTAGAGCCTGGCACATAGTAGGTGCTTAATAATTGCGTGTTGGAGCAAGATGAATTGAAGGTCACAATACTGTGTTGTGCAGTAGACTGGAAGTTACTCCCCAGCTGGAGCCATTTTATATTTGTCTTTGTCTTTTTAGAGCCCGGCACATAGTAGGTGCTTAATAATTGCATATTGGAGCAAGATGAATTGAAGGTCACAATACTGTGTTGTGCAGTAGGATGGAAGTTACTCCCCAGCTGGAGCCATTTTATATTTGTCTTTGTCTTTTTAGAGCCTGGCACATAGTAGGTGCTTAATAATTGCATGTTGGAGCAAGATGAATTGAAGGTCACAACACTGTGTTGTGCAGTAGGCTGGAAGTTACTCCCCAGCTGGAGCCATTTTATATTTGTCTTTGTCTTTTTAGAGCCTGGCACATAGTAGGTGCTTAATAATTGCATGTTGGAGCAAGATGAATTGAAGGTCACTTATACAAAACTCAAAGAGTTGAGAGGAATTGTAAAAACCTGCGTCTGGACTCTCTTTCATGCGTGATCTTGGACAATATGCAGCCTTTCAGAGCGCCTCAGTTTTGTCATCCATAAAATGGTTGGTTTGGATGAAATAAGAGGACATTTGTCAAGTGTTTTGCAAGTTTTAAGGAACTAATGAAATGCTGGTTATTATTATTAGTGTTGTTGCTATTACAAGGCCTCACCTACTCCTATGCTGTTATGACCAAAATTCAGGCAATTGTCTTTTCCAAGTTTCCCTCTGAGTTCTTAAAGTCACTGGGGAGGAAGGGTATGGAGCAGCGTGGAATTCAGAAAATTCCAGGGAAACCTTTCCCAAAGGCAGGCACCCCCTGCCCCAAGCAGGTGGGTGATACTTCTGGGGCCTCAGTTTCCACTTCTGTAAAGTGATAGTGGCTAAGATAGCCTTGAAGGACTCTTCCCTTTCCAGTGAAATTATCCTCTGGCCCCTGGACATGAGAATCATTACCGCCTCCTGGTCCACGGGTCAGCCACAGGCTCTTGACCAAAATCTTTAGACAAGTCGCCCCATTAGAATCCCACTAAGTCCTGTTCTAGGTACCACATTTTCCAGGTGCACGGTCAGAGGATTGCTAGCAGGACAAGGGGAGGTCTGGAGGCCAGGCCATCTGGGGGAGCAGGTAGAGCAGGGTGGAGGCTAAAGTTTAAGCTGAAGAAGAGAAGCAGAGAATGGAGAACCATGCTTCAGAGTGAATCCATGGGAGGTGCTGCGAGACGGCCATGTTCTCTCTTATAGCAAAGTTCATAGGCCTCCTTGGGCTGGCCTTCCATGTCCCGGATCTTAAGTCCCTCGTAGCTATGAAATGAATGTTCTCTGCTCTAAGGTTCCTCCCAGCTCTGATGCTGTTCCCTGTTCTAACATCCTTCCCATTTCTGACATCCCGTGTTCTATATTTTCAGCATCCTTCCAGCTCAGACATTTTCCCTTCTAAGGGCCCTCCCAGCCCAAACACTCCCTGTTTTCAGATTTCTCCCAGATCTGATATTCAGTGTTCTGTATGCTAACATCCTTCCCATTTCCTGTGACATCCCATATTCTATATTGTCAGCATCCTTCTGGTTCAGACATTTTCCCTTCTAAGGGCCCTCCCAGCCCAGAGACTCTCTGTCCTAACATCCCTTCCAGCTCTGATGTTCTGTGTTCCCTGTTCTAACATCCTTCCCATTTCCTGTGACATCCCGTGTTCTCTATCTTCAGCATCCTTCCAGCCCAGACATTCTATATTCCCTGCCTTAACGCCCCTCCCGGCCGAGACGCTCTCTGAGGTCCTTCCCAGATAGTCTGTGATCCATGTTCTCAGTCCTGTTCTCTGTGCTGCTCCCTGGCAGCTCCAGCCCTCTCTGATTCTACCTTAGACGAGCCCCTCAGTCGAAATGGGAAGGATGACGGCTCGGCTCCCCACGGGACCCCGCTACCTTTGGCTGCCTCCGGAGCAGGAGCTCCCACTGCCTCGCTGAAGGGGAATAAAGACACCGAGGGAGGCGTAAGGCTGTTAATGAGAGCAGTGACCTTGTCCTGGCAGTGCTGGCTGAGCCACGGTCTGGCTGAGCCACCTGGTGCCCACCAGCCAAGCCCTTTCTCATCCCACCCGAGTAATGGAGCCCCCTCCCCGCCCCCGTTGGGCCTGGGCCGCTCTTGCTTTGTTCTCAGGTTACGGCCCACACGGGCCGAGCAGTAAACTCCCAGCTGTCCCTTCCACCGAGGCGCTGGGCCCCGGGCCCCCTGCGAGTTACAAGGTGTGAGGGAGGGAGGGCGGGGGCCCTCAGCGCCCGCCCGGCCCGGCTGCCGGACGCCTGCCCCCCAGATGTGCTGGAAGCCTCTGCTCCGCACAGGGCCGCCAGATGCTGCACGCCAGCTTCCAGCTGAGAATTTCTGGCCGTTCCAAGGCAGTGATCTCATCAAAACACGGAGCCCACTGAGCTGCTGCTGAAAAGCGTCCCCTGGAGGAGCTGCGGGGGGGAGGGGTCAGCGTGGGTGCGTCCTGCTGACAGGCCACTGGCTTCCTGTCACCAGGAGCCCCTTCTCCCCAGCGCTCTTGGCTGTTGTGGGGATTTTCTTGGCAGACATGTTGGAGGAGCTGGCCATTCCCTTCTTTGGCTCATTTGACAGATGAGGAAACTGAGGCACACGGGGATGAAGTGGCGTTCCCAGGCGCACACAGCTAGGGAGTGTCTGAGGCTAGTTCTTGGTCTGGTTAAATAGTCCCAGGGAAGCCATCCCCTCCCCCTCCTGCTCCACATGGGGCAGTGCCCCTTGTCCCTGTTGACGCCCCCTTGCACGTGTCAGTCTCCTGGTGGAAGGGGGACTTCCCCACCTTTGTACCCTCACGGTCCAACTCCAAAGGCATCCCCTAAGTGCCCGTCGGATGGACGAAGTGATGAAGTGAATTAAAATGGCTGAGGACACTGAGGGGAGGGAATAGGGTGGGCACGGCCGGCTGGCAGGGAGGGAGAAGGGACAAAGAGAGGAGACCTGCCTGGAGGGTAGACTGAGGAAGGCACCTGGATCCCGGGATTCGGCCTCCCAGACCTGACCCAGATCTCAGCAGGGCTGCTTTGGGAGCTACAGCTTCTTGGGAGAGATGCTTTCTGCCTCAATTTCCCTGTATGTCAAATGATGCTGCTGATGACGGACCACTGAATTTTCAACATAAAATAATATTAATCAACAAGCGTTCATTAAGTCCCTACTGTGTGCTAGGTCCTATGCTAGCTCCTGGGGGATACAAAAACAGAAGAGAAATAGTCCCTGCCCTCAAGGAGCTTACCTTTCATGGGGCAGAGGGAACAGAACATCCTGCCTGCTCCCCCTCGCTGTCTGGGCCACCACAGAGCCCCAGGGCTGAAGTCAGATTCCTCTTCCTGCCTTCCAATCCAGTCTCAGACACTCACCCTGCCTCAGTTTCCTCATCTGTCATCTGGAGAAGGACTTGGCCAATGACTCTGGTGTCTCTGCCAAGAAAACCCCCAAGAGTCAGCCATGATTGAACAAGAAGGATAATATCCCAGTCCTGTTTGAGACCTAGCGAAGGAAGAGGTGGCCAGTCTAGCCCCTGCCCTCAGGGGGCTCACACTCTGACTCTGGGAAGAGGCAGGCTGGGTCCTGTTCACGGGCCACTGAGGGGACAGCCCGGCGCCCCAGTGGTGCAAGCTCTGGCCACTAAATCACCACAAGGGCCACGGGCTGGCGGGCACTGAGTCTGGGTGGTTGACCAGAAGCGGGAAGGGCAGCTCTGGCCACGTCCCACGGGGTGGCCCTTCTTTGTCTGAGAATCATGGAGAGAGCAGTTGTCCCGGGATGGTTTTCTGCGTGACTTCCATCCATAGAACCTCGACAGGGTGAGGAAGGAGCATGGCCGGCTCACAGTTCTACGTGTTCCTGCTCACAAAGCCTTTTATATCCAATATCTCCCATGAGTCTCTGACCACCCAGTGAGTTCATAGACCCTGTATCTTCGGGGGCCGAGTGGCCAGCATGATGAGTTTGGAATCAGGAAGTCCTGGCTGCGAATCCTGCTTTAAACATTTACTATCGATTCAGTCTGGACAAGACAACTTTTTTTCAACCTCAGTTTTTGCATGTGTGAAATGGGTGTGAAAGCCTACATCCCAGATGTTTCAAGGATCGAATGAATAGAGTGCTTTGCAAATGCTTTTATGGCTGCATTAATGGGGCAGGTCCCAGTAAGAGGCTAGAGCAGCTTTGGTACCTCCTGTGCTCCTGACGGGGCACCCCGAACCTCCGAGCCAGAGCAGACTCCCATCATCCTTGCCATTGTCCAGACTGAGGCTAGGCGCTCACCCGGCCCTCCTCAGAGGCCTTCAGCCAGTATGGCGGGCTCCTCCCGGCCGGCCCTGTGGAGGAAAACTTCCTTCCCTTGCTCCCTAGGCCTGGAGCTGGTCTGAAGTTCAAATAGTGGCCGGACACTGTGTGTTTGTCCCAGATCAACACTCCCCAGACGTTGCCTGCCCCTGCCCCTGCCCCCAACGCTTTTTCCCCTCTTTTTAAAGGCAGCAAATATGGACAAATATTAGCTCTGGGACCTCGAGGGGGGAAGTTATTCATTGACTCGGGTCTGCTCTCCCAGGCTCCCATAGTGCAGGTCGAGCAGATATGGCCCTGCCCCGGAGTCAGGGAGCCTGTGTATTTGTGGACCTTTCTTAGAGAATGAAAAGTCCTTGGCCTTTATCTGCTCCATCAAAGGAACCATTAGGGAGCTCGGGACGCCGGGGGCTCAAGGGATTACCCAGAGGCCTCTCTGAAACCTGCCAAGAATGCTGCTTTTAGCTTGTCTGGGGAGGGGGAGGGGAAGGGGGCCACCTTTGGAACAGGTTCGAGATGAGCAGGTAGTGAAAAAGGGAGCCCACCCAGGGAGCCTGGGGAAATGTGGGAAGCCAGAGTGGGCAGGGAGCTGGGGAGGATGGCTCCAACGTGCACTGGCTGGAGAGTGGGGGGCAGGGGCTCTCCTCTCCCAACCCCACTTTTCACAGTCCACATAACAGGCTCAGCTGAGGCGCCCCTGGCTTTATCTCCTAGCCGTAGCGCTGGCTGTAAAGGGAGGAGCGTCAGTGGCGCAGGAAATGCTCCCGATCCCAGCGGTCAGGAGAGGGTTTCCTCTAGGAGATGACTCCCTATGGAGCTGAGGCTGGTAGGGAACTGGGGATTCAGAAGGAGGAGCTAAGTCAGGAGGGCAGTCCAGCGTGTGGAGGAGAACTCATGTTAAAGCACAAGAGAAAATAGACCGGCACTATAGAGTGTGTGGAGTGGGATGCGGAGAGGACTCACGGAGGGGGCCTGCCGGGACTTCAGTGGGATGGGGTGGAAGGACCTACTATGTGCTGTGTCTCCTTGATCCTCACAACAAGGAACTCTGGGGAGGAAGTCCCCTTCCCCCATACAAGGTGATGGCTTTTCTCAGCTCATGGGCCGGAGCCACCCGGACCATGGAGAGTTTAAGAGAGAAGCCGCCAGCTTGTGTCAGAGATGGCAGCACCAAGGCAGGGAAGCGCCGGGGGAGAAAGGCTGAAGGCTCCCTGAGGCTTCTGAGTGCCCATTATCCCAGAGGCACTAGGGAGCCAAGGGGCTCCTGACCTGCTCTACCACGGCCCCTCGGGAATGAATGAATGTCAGTTCCATGAACCAAAGAGGGGATGGATGGAGGACAGAGAGCTTGGGAGGTGAAAGGGGCTGAGAGCCAGTGGGCTGGGGAGGGGCTCCTCTGAGAGCCCTACTGGCTTCCTCTCCAGGAGACAGAGAAGGGGCAGCGAGGCTGCTTCCAGAGGACCTTCCACACTCATTCTACATCCTGAGGAACCTCGCACCTTTCCAATGACGCCAGAGATAAGGAAGGGGGATCCCTGGACAGTGAGACAGGGAGACGGTGCCGAGGGAAGAGGAGGGCTCAGATGTGGGGGCGCCTTTCTGCTCTGCCGTCTCAGGCAAGTCTCCCTGAGTCTCCGTGGCCCCCCCACGTGGCCCGCCGCCACTTCCCAGGTGCATTGAGACGTCAGAGGGCTCCCGGGCCGGGATTTCTGACAGGAACCCCCGTCCCAGCCTCTGGCCGGACCTTTGGCTCCTCCGCAGAGGCTTCACTTCCAGGAAGGAGGAGGTCAGCCCCGGCTCGTCCCGCTCAGGGAACAGGGGGTCTGCTCTGCAGGATCTCTGCATCCCTTTGTGGCGGCTCCCTGAGCGCCATTGCCAGGCCTGACATCCACGGCCCAGATCCAGCCCCCCCAGGGGGCCACATGTGACCTTTCACCTTCCACACCTGGGCCAGGTGCCTTCCCCATCCTCAGAGGCTGCTTTCGCCCAGGCGCTCCTTTTTCTTGGTTGTATTTGCAGCACTGGGGCTGCAAAATCAGTGCTTACTAAACACTTGTTTCTTCCCTTCTCCCTCCCTCCCTTCCTCTCTCCCTCCTTTCCCTTCCTTCCATTTCGCCCTTTTCCCCCTCCTCCCTTCTTCCCTTCCTTCCTTTCCTTTTTTTCTTCTCTACCTTCCTTTCCTTCCCCTCCCTTTCCTTCCCTGCCTTCCTCCTTCTTCCTTTCCTCCCTCCATCCATTCTCCTTCCCTCACTCCCTCTCTCCTTCTCTTCCTCCCTACCTTCTCTCTCCTTTCCTCCATTCCTCCTTTTTCTCCTCTTTCCTTCCTTCCTCCTTTCCTTTCCTTCCCCCTCCTTCCTTCCCTCCTTCCTTTTTTCCTTTCCCTTTCTTTTGTCCCTCCCTTTCCCCTCTTCCCTTTCTTGATCCATTCTTTTCCTCTCTCCCTCCATTCCTTTTCTCCCTCCTTTCGTTTCTTCACCTCCCTCTCCCCTCCTGTCCTCTCTCCCTTCTTTCCTTTTGATCTGGAAGTCGGGGGGATGCTGACCACAGCCAACGCGAAGCCCTGGGCCATCACTTTGAGGGGACGTGGGAGGAGAGCAAGAGCAAGAGCTGGAAAGGGGAGCAGAGGAGGAAGGGTCTGGAGCAGCCTGTGGGGTGGAGAGAGGGACCCCTGGTTCCAGAGAATGAGACCCCAAGTCTTCTCCCTACTAAACTTCCCCAGCCACACAAACTAAACCTCTGTGGGCAGATCCTGAGAGCATTTAAGGGCAGAGAGGGAGCCTAAGGCCAGGAGCTGAGAACCCCAGTTGTGGGCACAGGCTCCTGCAGGACAGATGCTGCCCTCCCTCCATTTTCTCTCTGGATCCCCAGCACTTAAACAAACTCTGGAACCAGCGAGGGGCTGTGGCTGGAAACTGGGGAAAGGCAGATTTTGGCAGGACGCAAGAACCCTCTTTTTATGGACCAGGACCGTTCAACCCGGGGAGGAGCTTCCTGCCACATCCCAGATCTCTGAGGAACCGTCCCTGAGCTCTTCTTGCAGATCCTGGGGGGGGGGAATCTCTTCAAGGGGTCTGGGGGCAAACCGGACCTCCGCCACTGACTGCCCCGGGCGTGGGAGCCAGTCACTCCGTCTCTCAGGTTTTAATTTCTTCATCTAGAATATAACCACTGGTTCTTTCTTGGTTCTAGATTGTGATCCTGTGGATTGTGCTGGGTCCCTGCTCCTATAAAACCTGGGAGTTGGGGTGGCTGATGAGGTTCCCTAGACTCATATTAATGACCCAGTGAGGTCCCTCTCAGCTTGCTCTCCCTCCCAGCAGGGGGCACGCTCTTGCTGGGCTGCTGATCTCTGTGGTCATGGAGGCCTTGAATGCTGGATACAATGGCACCCGGATCTTCTCTGTTAGGGCAGGACCTGGCTCCTATTCCCCAGGCAGTGGATCCCTCCCCATGTGGAGATGTTGAAGCCAGACCTCGGAGGATGCTCCAAGCTCCAGTGCCCTCGAGCACTTAGAGCAAGAGGAGCCTGGGAGAGTGTCCGGGGCTCAGACCTGGCGCTCCCCTGGCACGGCCTCGCACGGTCCGAGCTTTGGGGGTATCTGCCCTGGGTTGTGAGCTGAAAAAGCCGGCTCAGCAGCAACATGGACACACACTCACATATTCATACACACACACATACATATTCTCTGTCTCTGTCTCTCTGTCTCTCTGTCTCTCTCTCTCTCTCTCTCTCTCTCTCTCTCTCTCTGTCTCTCTCTGTCTCTCTCTCTGTGTCTCTGTCTCTGTCTCTCTCTGTCTCTGTCTCTGTCTCTCTCTGTCTCTCTCCCTCTGTCTCTCTCTCTCTTTGCCTCTCTCTGTCTCTCTGTCTCTCTCTCTTTTCTCTCTCTCTCTCTCTTTCTCTGCCTCTCTCTGTCTCTCTCTCTGTGTCTCTGTCTCTGTCTCTGTCTCTCTCTCTCTGTCTCTCTCTCTCTTTGCCTCTCTCTGTCTCTGTCTCTCTGTCTCTCTCTCTTTTCTCTGTCTGTCTCTCTCTGTCTCTCTCTCTCTCTCTCTGTCTCTGTCTCTCTTCTCTCTCTGTCTCTCTCTGTCTCTCTGTCTCTCTCTGTCTCTCTCTCTCTCTCTGTCTCTCTCTCTCTCTCTCTCTCTCTCTCTCTCTCTCTTTTTCCCTCTCTGTCTCTCTGTCTCTCTCTGTCTCTCTCTCTCTCTCTGTCTCTCTCTTCTCTCTCTGTCTCTCTCTGTCTCTCTCTCTCTGTCTCTGTCTCTCTTCTCTCTCTGTCTCTCTCTGTCTCTCTGTCTCTCTCTGTCTCTCTCTCTCTCTCTGCCTCTCTCTGTCTCTCTCTCTGTGTCTCTGTCTCTGTCTCTCTGTCTCTCTCTCTTTTCTCTGTCTGTCTCTGTCTCTCTTCTCTCTCTCTCTCTCTCTCTCTCTCTCTCTCTCTCTCTCTCTCTCTCTCTCTCTCTCTTTTTCCCTCTCTGTCTCTCTTTCTCTGTCTCTCCCCCTCTTTGTCTCTGTCTTCCTGTCTGTCTCTCTCTGTTACCCACACTCACACAGCCCACCTTTGAAGCATCCCTGGAATGCACCCTGGGCGCAGAGGCAGCGACAGCAGGTCCCAGCCTGCCCTGCACCGGCCGAGGAAGGAAGCGCTCCTGGGAGCCGCCTCCTGCTCGGGGCCCCCTTCCACTCAGTCTCGGGGCTTTGATTTTTTAGGGGGACGGGGAAGGACGTCTGTAAAACTGCCTGTGAGAGGGCCATGAGGCTTGGGGACTGAAGTTTCATTAACCATGGAGATTTAAAAATGGGTTGAGGGGATACAGAACATGGGCTGTAAGAAGAAGAGGATATTGGAACATAGAGAATAGAATGGTAGAACTCAGACGGTTTTTTATACAGATACTAGAGAATGACAAATCAGGGAGGGACCTCCAAACCTAGAACATGGACTGTCAGAGCTGAGAGGAACTTGGAACAGAGGATGTTAGAGCAAGGGAGGACCTTAGAACACAAAAAAACCAGTCTTAGGTGGGACCTTAGAAAACAGAACTTGAAACACAGAACCTTGGATATTAACGCTGGAAGGAGCCTTGGGACATGAAACACAGAATAAGAGCTGATCAGAACAGATGCGAAATGACATGAGAAAATGGCGGGTCTAAATTAGGAAGGACCTGGAATATTGAAGAGAGAACGTTGCCTACAGGGCTCTAGGACTTCTAGTTCTAGCATAGTCTAGCACAGTGCCTGGTATAGAGCATACACCTGATGAAAACTTCTTGCTTTCCCAATCAATTATCACAGCACAAAACTAAGCCTGGCAGAGCTGAGAGGGCCCTTGGGACAAGGAATAAAGAGCCGCAGGACTGGGAAGGTCCTAATGGCTCAGATTGTGCCAGAGATGGGAGGGGCTAGAAAGACCGACTTTGCGGCACCCCTTGATTCTACAGCTGGGGAAACTGGGCTTGGGAGAGAGTGGTGAGCTGCCCGGTGATGGTCTAGCAGTCCAGTGTAGCAGAAGCAATGAGGAGGAGGAGCTCCTGCTTCCCTGACCATTGTGTCACTCGTCTACATCTCAGCCTTGAGGTCTCCCAGAGTGGGGCAAGAATCTACAATCTCAGCCCTGAGGTCTCCAGAAGGGGGGTGAGGGAAGGAAGATGTCTGGTCAGCCGCCCCCTGCTTCACTGGCAATCCTGGCCAGCCCGGAGCTGCTCACCTGGAAGAACAGAAGGATGTGGGATGGATAAGAACCCCGATGTGGAGTCAGGCAGGAGAATTAAGGACCCCCCTTGTTTTACAGACAAAGACATCAAGTGACCTGCCTAGTGCAGGTGGGAAGCACTTTTCCATCCCACCCCCTATGACCCATAATTCTCACAGGGGCCCACTGATCTTAGGGTCGTTCCTGCGGACAGGAGCAGAGAATCCCAGCACTGAAGTTCCACTGATGCTACATCTAACAAAGCGAAAAGTGCCAAAGTGCAAAAACTCAATCGAGAGTCGGACCTCCCTTTGCTCTTTGAAGCTAGAGGGTTGAGCTTTTCTAGGTTCTGCTTTTCTAGGTTCTGATTTGCACATATTATGTTCTGGGGTCCCTCCCAACATGTAGGTCTTTTCTTTTCTCTAGTCCTAGCATGATAGGGTTCTAGGTTCTAGATTCCAGCTCTAACACTTTATGTTCCCTTCCCATCTCAGACTTTCCATGTTCTGTGTTCTAAGACCCCTCCCAGCTGTGATCATCTGGGTACTCTGACTTCTGGGTTCTCAGCTTTGGCATTCTGGGTTCACGTTCTAAGGTCTCCTTTAGACTCCATTTTCCAGTTTCAATTACCTGCTTTTATTGATTTATATGATGTAAAAAGACCACGGCAAAGATGAAGAGATGGGCTGTGATGTCCAGTGAGATTGATCAATACAACTATGGGGGTTTAGCCAGCATGGGAGGGAGATAATAATCATTTACACGGGGCCAAACATGTGCCAAGTGCTTGGAACTAGGAATCTCTGTGATTTTCCCAGCAGCCCTGGAGGTGGGTTTCATTATGACCCCATTTTACAGGTGAGCTATGCAGAGGGTAAGTGATTTGCTCGGTAAGTGTTTGGGGTCTCAGCCTGGCTCTTCATCCATGACACCATCCAGCCATCAGCAAAGGGAAGGGGACTGAGACGCCACCTTTTGTCCTGAGCCAATATTCTCGGGTTCGGTATCAGGGCCGCCTCCCACAAGCCTCAGCGAACTCAAGGTTTTGGCTGGCGTCTCTCCCGCTCGTCTGCCCTCCCACCTTGCCAAGGACGAGCAGAAGAATGGGATCATCCCAGCAGCTTTCTGGAGTCAACATTCTGTTTTTCCTACTTTGTTGTGTGAGAGCAGCTGGAGTCCCAAGCCTTGACCTCTTTGGGAGGAAGAGGAAGAACGAGGTCAGGGTGCTATGGAGGGTCTAGGAGACATGGCAGATGCACTGAGAAGAACAGAGAAGGAAAGCCCTCCCCCCACTCTCACCCCGGCCTGGTGGCTTGGGAGCAGCCCCCCAAAAGTCTTTTCCCCAACAATCAAGAGAGGGTCAGTGGTCTCCAAGCATGCAGGGCTGTCATGCTCTAGGAGGGACGACAGCCCGAATGAATGGGAAGCTAAGTGACCCAGTATTTTCTTTCTGGTGTTCCTGAGAGAGCGAGCCGTGCAAATATTATAACGCTAATGATGTCACGGGTGGAAGTGAGGCTGGTGGAGGGGATTTGGCCTGCCAAGGACACGTCACTGAGGACCCTGAGAGAAGGTTCAGGGAAGAGCTGAGAGCCTTTCCCTGCTGCCACCCAGAAATCAGGGAGTCCAGGATCAGCACCCCGATGTTCTAGATGAGGGAACAGACTACAGAGGGGAAGTTACTTAAAGGATTTTGAGCTACAAGGCAGGTGAGAGATCATTTGGACATTTTAGAGATGAGGACACAAGGTGAGACTTGGCTGAGGGCCCCAGGAAGTGGGAGTCCAGTGTCCGTGATGGCTTGGGATGACAGCCACAGAGGCCCTGTTCTGGCCCTGCCACTCATAGCTCATTTGACCTTGCACATTTTGCTACCCTGTGACTCAGTTTCCCTTCTGAAAATGAGGTGCACAAAGGAAATTATATTTGAAATCCCTCAGTCCCAAGTCTAAGTTATTTCTGTAAGTCAAAGGCTCGTTCCTATTCAGTTCAACTTAACAAGCATTTATTAAGCACCTAGTGTTTGCCCGACATGTCTAAAAGCTGGAAATATACAGAGAAAAATTAAATTATTCTTGCTCTCAAGTAACTTCCATTCTATTTGGGAGACATGTAGACATAGATTAGCAAATATGAAATATAATGATAGGGACTAGACCTGTGACTTCATTGCTATAGAGGATTCCCAAGTGAGGAAACTCCCTCTACCAATATAGGTCAACCTTGGAAGTTTTCAACAGTTGCCTCAAGCATTGAAGGGTGAAGTGACACTTGTCAAACTTGCCCAAGTTCCCATGGTTCTACGGGTCAGTGCCTGATTGGAAAAGCAATGCTTTCAGTGGGTCCAGGGGGATGGGGACATTAGTGTAATGCTCCAGTCTGCATGAGCTTTAGGTCCATGAGTATCCATCGCTTCTCCTCTCCCGTCTCCAGGGCCAGCACCCTCTGGAAAGTCTCTGGAAGAAGAATCTTGTAGAACCCTGAGAAAAGGAGGAAAATCGTGGCAAGAGCAGCAGCCATGCTCTTTCCGGGGAAAGAAAGAGAGTGGGGGGGGACCCCAAGTGTCTGAAGAAACACTGAACTTTGCCGTGCACTTGTGGATAGCCTCAGGATCTCCTGAGAATTGCCAACTTACCTCGAATACCCATAATTCAGAGCAGTCAACTCTTCATCTCCAGTTTCTGACCCCCCTACTCCTGGGCTTCAGTCCACCCCAAAGCAGCCAGATCCAAAGAGGTATTGAGAGCTAGGGGGGAACTAGGAGAGTATGTATCAACCAATCACTCAGAAAGCATTGATTAAACACCTACTAGCTCCAGGCCAGACACTGCAAGGAGAGAGACCAATAAGGGAACACCCTCTCCCCACTCATAATGCGCTTATGTTTTTTGGAAGAAACAAGAAAATATTAAAAAAAATAACATATAGGACAGGGGCAGCTAGTTGGTGCACTGGATAGAACATCAATCAGGAGGACCTGAGTTCAAATCTGACCTCAGACACTTAACACTTCCTGGCTGTGTGACCCTGGGCAAGTCACTTAACCCTAATTCCATATATATGTATTATGACAAATATAAATAAATATATACAAATAATGAAAAACAAGGTAGTTTTTTTTGGGGGGGGGAGGAAGGGAGGAGTATCAGGAAAGACCTCAAGATGATGTAGGACTAAAACTTAGGGGAGAAAGTAGGCTTACAGACAGATCGGGGGTTCATGTGCACAGAGACGATAGTGAAATCTGTGGCTGCTCTAGAGTGCAGCAGCAAACCGATGATGCGCCAGCCGGCCCCCTTTGCTAACACGGTTGACCAATGTGCTTCCCTTTCTGGTCTCCTCTTCCTTCTCTCCCCACTCCCCACCCAAAAAAAGAAAAAAGAAAAAAAAAAAAAAGAAAAAAAAAAAGAAAAAGAAAGAAAAAAGAAAAAGAAAAATCCAACTTGAGGATCAGTACTGGGAAGCACCGGCGAAGCCCCGATGCCTGGGGTAAAGGAGGAGGCTCCAAGCAGAGAAGGTCAAACGGCTCAGATGGATGGAGAATCGTAACTGACCTCCGAGGCAGGGGCACAGTACTCCCATCTTACTTTCCTTGCTTTCTGTCACAGAAAATGATCTCTGAACAAAACAAGTCTGGCTAATCTAATAATAATAACAGTAATAAATAATTCAAGATAAGCAAGGTGAGTGGAGGAAAGGGTACAACATTTCCTCAATGACTTGGCTAGCTAAGAGGAACAATAAACCGGGGTCCTGAAAGAACATGATGGATCAACCACTGCTACTGACCTCTGTATGACCAGAAGGTGAAAGAAGCATCACGGGATGGGAGAAAGGCAAATTTGTTTCCATCTTCCCATTTTTCATAACAGAAGAGATTGTTAGAATTCACAAACGAGAGGTCAGACTTAATTTATTAGCAAAATGAGGGCACCGATTCCAGGGGTGCTCGGTGGAAACGGAGGCCGTGATCATAAAGAGTTTCACCAGTTACAACTGGCTATTTCAATATTCTTTTAAAGTTTGCAATGCATCTTAATGGGAAATTGAAAGATATGCACTAGGTAAGTACACATGCAATTAAAAAAAAATATTGAATATTGAGACCCAAAGGGTAATCGTTGCTTGACGCCATTTTGGAAGGAAGCCATTCAAAGGCTTTGTCAGCGCATTAGATAACGGCTTGGGCTACCATTGCTGCACAGAGTGCTGGGCTGGGAGCCGGGAAGACTTCTTTCCTGAATTCAAATCTGACCTCAGCTACTTGCTAGCTGCTTGATGCTGTTTGCCTCAGTCTTTTCATCTGTAAAATGAGCTGAAGAAGGGCAGACCACTCCAGTGCTTTGCTAAGAAAACCCCAAATCGGGTCATGAAGAATCAGACATGACTGAAATGTGCCTGAAAAACAACAAAAAAAAATCTGCTTCTCCAATTTTCAAATGACACAAAACTAGGAATAATAACGAATCGCAGGGGTGTGAGAATCAGGATTTGGAGAGATGATGAGAGACTTGTATACTGAACCAAATGGATACCATTCGTTTTAACGGAGGTAAATGTCAAGTCTTATATTTGGGATACAATTGTAACATGTTAGAGGATAAATGTAAACTCTTACATCTAGGATCAAATAATCAATTTCATGAGACAGAGTGACCACGGCTAGCTAGAAAATCATCTGAGAAAGAAATGGGGATTTTAGGGAAATGCAAGTGTTCTCTAATCAGCTGTGTGTGACACAGGAACCAAGCCCAATGGGACTGGTAAAAAGTAGGATGTGTGACGTGTACGGGGGCGACCCTGCAGGACGATATTTCTCTCTAATATTTTAAAATATTCATGTTTGGCTTTCATTACCTGGAAAATTCAATTCTATGTATGCTCCGGTGCCTCAAAATGCTGAATAAATGAGGTGTTTGTAGAGTGAGCAGCCACAATTTATGGAGGCCATTCATGTATAATTCATATAGACACAGAATGCCAGGTCAAGGCAGTTATTATCTGCTGACTGAACAAGCCAATCAATGTTGCTTTTGCAAAGGGCACCAGGGAGATTTTGTGTTTTCTAGGAATCCCCCCTTTGTGCACGGGCTTGAACACTGGATCTGCCGCCGGAGACCTGGGTGCTGACCACGGATGGTCTGGCTGTTTAATCATGAGTTAATTCATGTTATTAATTTGCTTCAATTTTCAGTGATAAATCCTGGAACTTCTAAAAGCGTCTCAACAAACTACCGCATTTTGTGGATGAGAAATTGAAGCTGGAAGGGATGGTAATTTTCTATGGCCATCTAGCTAGTTAGTAGCAGGACTGGGATTTTCTTTTTTTTTTTTTGGGGGGGGGGAAGATTGGAATCTAATTTGTATTGTTCTTTGAGCCCAAGCTCCCTTGGATACGCCCAGGTTACCCAATGTGGAAATGGCATTGTGGGAACGCTCTGAGGATGCTCAGAGTGCCTATCATAGAGCTGCTGGTTTCTGCTTCCACTCAGATCCTCTGATTGGAGGAACTTTATGTTTCTTTCTCTGCTACACTCTTTGGGTACCTCATCTGCTTATCCAGCGGAGGAAGCTCATCCATAGCATGGAAGCAGGCACCGTACCAGGCAGAGGGGAAGAACTTCCTCCCAGGATCCCTCTTTTTCACCCTGCCTCTGAGAAATGAGTCTGGGGGGGATGTTTCTGTTCTGGGCCATTTGTTTTCCTCCGTATCAGAGACTAGAGCAAATCTCAGAGGCCCGGGCATCTGAGCCCTGAAACTGGAGCCAGGAGTGTGGGGGGAGGGGAGGCCTGAGATGTCGGGGAGGGAGTGGGTTTGAGGGGAGTTTGGGCTTGGGAAGAGGGAAATGAGTTATAAAAGTCATGCTCTCCCCTCCCCAGACACAGAGTTAGCAAAGCAGGAGAAGAACGATGATGTCTGCACTGTGTCAGGGAGAAAATGTGTCTCTTTGTGACTATTCCTTCTGAAGTCACTCTGTGAGAAACTAATGGCGCTGGGATACAGGGGAGCCAGCCCACAATTTGGGGAACAGCTGAAGCCTTTTATAGGGAGCCTACAATCAATTCCCTTTGAGATCCCATGAGGGGTTCTGAAATAAAATGAGCCCATCTTCCAGGCAGTAGGGCCAGGGTGACATGTTATATACATGGATTCCTCTGATTTTCCCCACTCAAATTTGCACCCCTTTAAAGGGGAAAAAATAGCAGCTCAGCCACAATAACCAGCACGTCGGCCATGTGTGAGGGGGCTTCCTCTCGCACCCTGATCGGCTCCCACCTTGACAACGAAGGGAGGAAAGCACGTTTCCTCAGCTCTTCTCCTTCGTCCATCTGCTCAGAATGTTGCACTCTCCAGTTAGGCTGTTTTGGGGCCCACGTTCCCCCTTCGATGCTCATAGCCATTGTGGATATTTTTCCTTAGCTCTGAACGTGAGAATGAAGTATCCACGTAACCTTGGACTTCTAGGAAAGGGGGTCCTGGCCCAGGCTTTTGTTCATTCCCAATTGCAAATCCTTGAGTGCAAATTCGGGGGCTGGGGATCCGGGATGGGGGTCATAGAGAAAGTCTGCAGTCAGCATGGAGGCTGGAAAGCAAAACCCTTTTCCCCTGGATACTGCCCTCAAAATGGCAGTGCTGGGAGGAACCTGCTAACTGGAAGGAGGGGGGCAGGTTCGGGGTGGCCTGGAGCTGGCTCAGAGAGCCTCAGGAGAGCCCACGGTGAAGTGGAAGGATGAACACGGACACGCTGGCAATTGGCAAAAACTGCCCATCACGGATAATTTATTATTCTGTCAATTGTCTAAATTTAATAAAGTGATTTAATAAAGAGGAAATGTTAAAAAAAAAGTGGATCCTTTGGGGGGAAGGGGAATGGGGGGAGAGGAGTTACGCATTTCCCAGCACACTCCGGTGCGCTTCCAGGGTGGGAAGTCCATGTTGGAGGCTGTCTTCAGGGGGGGCACATTCAGACTTGGCTAGCCAAAAATCCAGACGGCTGGATGTCTTTGAGTCTCCGTGATCCGATTCCAACGGATGAACCAATGGCAAGAGCAGAGAGTCTGAGGGAGAAGCATCGGGCGGGGAGGAGGAGCTGACCGTAGATGTGAGCCGGCCCGTGTCTCATGGGGACCTCCCGCCAGGGTCCCCGTAGGACCACCATGGCCCATCTTGACCCAGTTTTACCTGTAAATGCACAGGGATGACAAATGGGCGTCCCGCTCACAAAGAAGCCATTGAAAATATGACATCAGAAAGTCTCCTCTAGAGCAATATCTGCTCCTGGCATGGAGGGGAGTGGGCTGAGACTCTCCCTCTTCTCTGAGCCTCCACCCTCTTCTCTGAGCCTCCACCCTTTTCTCTGAGCGTCCACCCTCTTCTCTGAGCCTCCACCCTCTTCTCTGAGCCTCTACCCTCTTCTCTGAGCCTCTACCCTCTTCTCTGAGCCTCCACCCTCTTCTCTGAGTGTCCACCCTCTTCTCTGAGCCTCCACCCTCTTGTCTGAGCCTCCACCCTCTTGTCTGAGCCTCCACCCTCTTCTCTGAGCCTCCACCCTCTTCTCTGAGCCTCCACCCTCTTCTCTGAGCCTCCACCCTCTTCTCTGAGCCTCCACCCTCTTGTCTGAGCCTCCACCCTCTTCTCTGAGCCTCCACCCTCTTCTCTGAGCCTCCACCCTCTTGTCTGAGCCTCCACCCTCTTCTCTGAGCCTCCACCTTCTTCTCTGAGCCTCCACCCTCTTCTCTGAGCCTCCACCCTCTTCTCTGAGCCTCCACTCTCTTCTCTGAGCCTCCACCCTCTTCTCTGAGCCTCCACCCTCTTCTCTGAGCCTCCACCCTCTTCTCTGAGCCTCCACCCTCTTCTCTGAGCCTCCACCCTCTTCTCTGAGCCTCCATGCTGGGGAGTTTCCTGTGGAGAAAAACCTTTACTACAGCGGGGACAGGGATGGACTCTGAAAAAGCATTTCCTGCTGCCCACGAGGCCCCAGGCCATTTGTGAGCATCAGTGATTGCTCCTGAGTCCAGTGTGGAGGCTCCTCCTCCAAGGCTGGACTCGGGGCAGTAACTTCTGCCAAAGCAGAGGACCAGAAGCTCTAAGGATGAGAAGGGTCTCAGAGGCCATCTGGCCCATTCCTCTCATTTAACAGATGAGGAAACTGAGGCCCAAGGAGCTTTAAGGACTGTGGGTGATCACACAGGCAACAGGCAGCAAAGCCAGGATTAGAATTAGGGGTCATTGATTACAGAGCTGGGCTTCCGCCACCTGTAACTCATGTCAGGGGGGCTGGGCTTGGAACACCCCCTCCCCCAATGAATCTTTGGGTCCTTGAATGGGTCAGAAAGCGGAAATGGGAAGAATCCTGGGCCAGGAGTCCAAGCAGAGGACAAGGCTGGGAGGGGGACTGGAGGGGCGATAATCACGATCCTGTTACAGTCTCATTTGTTCCAAGGGGCTCCCACACGGGGTCTCAGGCTTGAGAGGAAGATCGCTGGGCCTTATTACCCACATTGTGCAAAGGGGGACACTGAGACTTGGGGAGATTGAGTAGTCCCCCAAAGCCACGATTTGTGGGAGGATTCAAATCCAGGGTTTCCTGACCACAAGCCTAACTAGCCAGCCCAGCAAGTCACTTCTCGGCAGGGAGGTTGCCCTGGCACCAACCTGGATTGTTCTTCCCATGACTTGGGTCATTTCCTCTTCTCCCCTCTGAGAGGGCAGAGATGAAGGGTCGCGACCTCCTCCCCAGCACCCCTCGGGTCCGGCCGAGGCCACAGATAAGAGTTGACAGATGACGCTCATTTCTCAGGGGCCCCAAGTGATACCTGGCTTATCAGCTTGGAGGGGGCCCCTGCGGCCCAGAGAGCGGCCAGAGCTCAGGGCAGCTCACCTGCCTTGGAGGGGGCTGGGCGACGGTGACGACTCCCAGATCGAGCCGAGACGTGGAGAAAGAGCTCGGGGAGATACCGGAGGAAAGGGCGCAGCGATCCCAGGCGGGCCGCGGGGGCAGCTCCCGGGCTGCACACGGTAGGACTGGGCTGCTCCTGGGGGTGCCGGGCATTCTAGGGGCCTGAGCCCCTCCTGGCTGCTCCTGGAGGCCCTGCCCCAGCCTCACCCCCAGCCTCCCTCAGCCCCTGTCACTCCCCAAAGCAGCTTTTATGGGGGGGATGGCAGGCTCCCAACAGGCCGGGAAACCCCTCACATTTTCTGGTGGCCAAATCAAAGCCTGCCATATGTGGGAGAGGAGCCATGGCCAGTCTTGGGGGAAGAGGGGAGGACATTGCCCTTCCCACCTTGTTTTATGACCACAGGAAGCTACTGGCTGGGAGGACTAATCCTGCTTATGGCTGGGTTGAGCCATGGCAGAAGGAGGAAGTCCCAGCATGCAGCAGGCCTGGCCAGGCTCCTTGGCCCTTCCTCATCCCCCTCTCCATCCACACCTTTCTTCTCTGCATACAAGGGCTCCGGGAGCTGAGCAGGGAGGGCCCTCTCTGCCCCCCAAATCTCCTGGACCCTCCTGGCCTTGTTTCCTTCTGACCCTATTGTCCAACTCCCTGTAGGCTGAGCCTTTGCTCAACAAGAGCCTGGCCTTGTCCCCCAATGGGGGACAGGGAGGTTGTTCATGATCAGCCTGAAGTCTCACCAGAGAATGAGACCCTCTGAACCCCAAGCGAGGGGACTCCCGGAAAGGGCCATAGGAAGAGGCAGTGAATATCTGTCTAGGACCGGGGGGATGCTGTGGGGGACAGCCCCCACTCCCCCGGCCCTCCATTACATGGGGCCATCTGAAGCTGAGCACTCCCATCATCCTTGTGGAGTGTGAGTGTGTGAGTGAGTGTGAGTGTGTGAGTGTGTGTGAGAGTGTGTGTGAGTGTGTGTGAGTGTATGAGTGTGTTTGAGTGTGAATGTGCATGTATAAGTGCATGTGTAAGCAAGCACGTGTGAACAAATAACAGAGAGGGGCCAGGCTGTAGGCCTCTGGATGAACTGAGGAAGTGCTCGAAGTGATGGGGAAGCTTTGCTGGGCGTCATGACGCTCATGGGCCAAATTTGGGGCTCATGGAAAGAGACATGGGGGGTTTGCTCCCCCTCAGTCAGCACCGGGCCTCCTTGGACAGGGCGTTTTCTTGGGCTCTCAGCAATGTCTTGTTGGGGTCTGGCTGCTAAGAGCCTTTCTGGCTCTAATCGATGACCCTCGGGGTCAGGAGGGCCCTTTTGGAAGGAAGCTGCAATGAACAGAGGATCACAGGCAGGGAAGGTCCTTAGAACCCTTGGCCAGGTCGAGAGCCAGAGGCAGCTGGAAAGCTGTGAAGTCCAAACACCTGGGTGTGTGGCTGAGGAAACCGAGATCCTCAGAGATGAAGGGACCGTGGCACTCTAGACTGGTCAGCAAGATCCAGGTTCAGATTCTGTCTCGGGTCCTCACCTGGGGAACAACGGGCAAAAATCGCTGGGCCCTCGTGGTTTCAATTTCCCCATCTATGACACGAGGACAACGACTCTGATCTCAAGGGCCAAGCCCGGCTATTCTGGCGGCAGTCAGGGTGCTTTGCACGCCGCCCAAGGCTCCCCAACGAGCAAGCAGAAGGACCAAGAAATAACCAAGAGGAAGCCACGGACTTAGCGGGATCATCCTCAATGATGGCATTGAACACTCAGCCCAACCATCAGTAACTGTCGGGAGGATGTTTCCTCTGCTACTGCAGGTCAGAGAGTACCTGGGGGCGAGGATGAGCCAAGGAAGTTGCCCACTTTCCCAGGCCAGCCTGAAGCAGAAGTGGGATTATAGCCGGGTCTTCCTGACTCCAAGAGAGACTTGTGCCCATTGGACTGCTTTGCCTCCTGATGAAAAACTCCAAGATGGTGGAGTCTCTTTCTTCCATGACTTCTGTTTTGGTCATTAATTCTGCACACAGTAGGTGCTTTAAAAATGTTGACTGAGTTCTTGATTGCCTGATAGAGAGAACAGCATATAAATCAGTCTGGCTGGAAAGCAGCCACTATGAGGGCCCGTAATGTGAAATCAAGCTGGTAAGGTTAGCTGGACACAGATTGGGGAAGCCTTTAGGAGCTACACAGAGAAGTCGGGATTTTTCCTTGAGATAATAGGAAGCTGCAGAAGCAGGGGAATGAATGATGTGGTCAGATATGGGCTGGGAACATAACTCAAGCAGCTATGAGGAGGATGAACCAGATGGGGGAGACGAAGGAGGAGAGGAGGGATAATTCCCACGTCTTCAT
The DNA here is from genome assembly GCF_048593235.1 of Sminthopsis crassicaudata. Taxonomy (NCBI): domain Eukaryota; kingdom Metazoa; phylum Chordata; class Mammalia; order Dasyuromorphia; family Dasyuridae; genus Sminthopsis; species Sminthopsis crassicaudata. The sequence goes on along the minus strand of NC_133618.1, from coordinate 6,503,396 downwards.
TAGCGTCACTTGTCAGAAAATGCTTCAACTTGAGACGGGCTTGGGGGGCTCTGGGTTTTGTGTGGCTCCCAAGGCTACTCTGGGTTTCAACAGCAGGCTCACCACCTTGCTGCTGAGTGAGCAGCTTCCTGACACCCCCTTCCCACCTGTATATTTTGAAGCTGCCCTCCTTACTGAATATCAACAAGACACATTCTCCCAAATTTAGAAATCTTTCCTCTCAGGCCCCAGGGCCTTCCCATCTCTGCTTGCCGGCTTTCCTGGCTCCCTTCACATCCTTGATGAACTTCTATCTTTTTTTTTTTAATCTTTTTTCTTTTTCTTTTTTTTTTTATATTATTATAGCTTTTTTTTATTTACAAGACATATACATGGGTAATTTTTCAGCATTGACAATTGCCAAGCCTTTTGTTCCAATTTTTCCCCTCCTTCCCCCCACTGCCTCCCCCAGATGGCAGGTTGACCAATACGTGTTACATATGTTAAAATATAAATTAAATACAATATATTAAACTTCCATCTTTAGGAAGCCTTTCCTGGGCTCCCTTTAATTCCAGTGTCTTTTCCCCATCTATTATTTCCTATTTATCTTGTGCCTAGTTTGTTTGCTTCTGGTCTTGCCTGTTGGCTCACACACAGGTCCTGGAGGATAAAGACTACCTTTTGCTCTTCCTTCTATCTGCAGCCATGTAGCACAGCGCCTGGCGCACAGTGGGCATGTAATAAACACTTATTGACTGATTGATGGATGCGGAGGCAGAATCCAGATGCACCGGGCAGCCTCGCAGGTGGAGGTGACTCGCCTACATCATTTCATTATAAAAACCTGCATCCAGAGACCATTTGGAGAAATAAAAAAACCCTTGTGAGATACGATAATGACACGGGCATATCGGAGAGAAGAAGACGACGCTGTAATGAATGGCCAAAAGGAGCTGCTCAGGCCAACCTAGGGCTGATTTTCTGGTGATTGCATACATTTGCTGCTCATTAATGATAATAGGATGTATGTGAGTGATGAGAATTCATTAAGTCTAGTAAGGGAATAATGTGGCCCTTAATTTAAAATAGCTGTTAAGAGAGTGGCAATCATTCCTCAGGAGCCAGGGCAGTAAATTGGCCTCCAGTCTCCCCCATGTCCTTCTGATTAGTGATAGAGTCCCTTGCCATGGAGCTGAGACTGAACCTAATTTACTCGGTTGACAAATCTACAAGGCAAATTGAGATGGAGCGTGAGTGGGGAAAAGGGTGACCTCTCAGCTCTGGCACTCACACACTGTAAGCTAGACTCCTAAATAGCCTCAGTTTCCTCATATATAAAATGGGATAATGATATGTAGATCCCATGTTGTTGTGCTACGGGAGCCACCTGCCACTGGCTGCTGGAGGTCTAACTCAGACCTGTAAAATGGAGCTCTTCCTGTGAGAGGATGATGATGATACAAGGAGGCTGTTGCTGTTCTCTGATCTCCCCATTGAGAGGCAGTTGCGTTCTCTGACCTCTCTCCTCTTCCCTCTGCTTCCAATTTATTTCATTCCCAATCCCCAAGGAACATCTGCATTAGCAAAGACTGCTTAGCAACTCCTTCAGGGATATTATGATCCATAGCTGTGGGGGTTCTCAATGAACTGACCTGCCCCTTCACCTATGTATGACCCTTAACATCATGTCTCATTGGGCCACTGTTAGGAAAGGCTTTCATAAACCTTAGGACCCTAGAAAATGAGCGATGACCTCTAGAGTCATGCTCAATGGAGAAAGAACCTTTTTGGGACAGGAGCCCACATTGTCAATACGGGCCTCCCTTCAATGCTGTCCAGTGAGACTAAGCGAGACTAATATTTATTATTAATATTAACATTAAGTAAGTGAGACTAATATTCATTAAACAAGAACAGTGCTAGCTCTCATCATTTTAACTTTAGAGAATTCTTTTAGTTTTCAATCACAGAATTTGAGAATCAGAGGCTCAGGTGCTTGAGACTGAGGAACTCTCAGGTTTCCAAGCTGTCATTTAGTCTCTGGTGGAAAATTGTCTCAGGAGGAAACCCCAAACTACTGGGGCAGCCATATCCATCCCTTCCCATCATTAGGAAGATTTCTGTTTGGTTTGGATTCATTTTGTCCCTATGAT
>NC_133618.1:6483761-6498761 GCF_048593235.1 Sminthopsis crassicaudata | reverse complement strand
AAAGGAAGGAAGAAAGAAAGAAAAAAGAAAGAAAGGAAGGAAGAAAGAAAGAAAAAAGAAAGAAAGAAAGAAAGAAAGAAAAGAAAGAAAGAAAGAAAGGAAGGAAGAAAGAAAGAAAGAAAGAAAAAAGAAAGAAAGGAAGGAAGAAAGAAAAAAGAAAGAAAGAAAGAAAGAAAGAAAGAAAGAAAGAAAGAAAGAAAGAAAGAAAGAAAGAAAGAAAGAAAGAAAGAAAGAAAGAAAGAAAGAAAAAAGGGCCCGATTCTGCTTCTCCTCTTCTAAATGTGTGGCTTGGAACTCTCTGGGATTTCTGTGAAGGGACTGAGGTACCTCTTTCCAGCCCAGCAGCTTATAGTAGCTACTCACACATGGTGGAAGTTTGTGCTGCTTGGACTCTTCCTTCACCCAGCTTCTTTTATTTTGTGTCTCTTTCCTTGATAATAAAAAGCTGAGTGGCATTTGTGGACTTTTTACAAGTGACTCCCTTTGTACACTATTCGTCAGTCAGAACTGGCTACACTGAGGCAGGCCCCTGACATGACTAAAACTCCTTTCAGAGGAAGGGATGAATGGATCCAGAACCTGGCTTAGCTTGGCCTTGAGGCAGTTGTTCAGACAGTGCCAAGCCAAGGTGAAGGCGAAATCCTTATTAGAGTTCCATTAAGTGTCTCATATATTAATGCTTTAAATATCAACCTCCCAGGAGAATATCTAGGATGTTAATGTTTCAAATTTAAAGTCTATTTTGATGCACTCTTATGAGTATTTCATATTTTAAAATTTTGTTTTTAATGAAAGAAACAAACAGTTCTCCCATAACCGATCTACTTTATCTTTTAACTCTCTTTTGGGTAGACCATTGACATAAGTCAAACTAAATCTCTAGTTGATTATCCCTGAGGCTCTGGATCAGTGAATAAAAAGTCAGAGAATATAAGAAAAGTGAACTAACTTTCTCTTCCAAGATCAAGTTCTCCCAAGACTGAATCCAGGCCATGTATGAGTATGGAGTTGGAACCCCTTTGGGGGGGGGTTCCCCAGGCCATTGGGACAATCCTAGTCTATTATTATGTCTAAAGCTGCTCATATTTTTATCTCATTTTTTGAGGTTTATTTCTTGAACCCAAGTATAAAACTTTACATTTATTCCTATTAGATTCAACTTTTTTAGATTTAGTGCTATTCAATATGCTGGCTCTTTCTGGAACCTTGGTGACCTCTTAGAACATTCTGCGTGGTCCTCTTCACTTGCAAATATCTTATGCTCACTTCTATTAAGATGAGTTTTCTTTTTTTTTTTTTTTTTTTTTTTTTTTTTGTTTTGTTTTTTTTTTTTTATTATTCTTTTTTTTTTTATTATATATATATATATATATATTTTATAATATTATCCCTTGTATTCATTTTTCCAATTTACCCCCCCTCCCTCTATTCCCTCCCCCCGACGACAGGCAATACCATACATTTTACATGTGTTACAATATAGTCTAGGTACAATACATGTGTGCGAATATCACTTTCTTGTTGCACAATAAACATTAGAATCCGAAGGTACATGCAACCTGGGCAGACAGATATTAGTACTAACAATTTTCATTCCCCTCCCAGTGTTTCTTCTCTGGGTGCAGCTACCTCTGTCCATCATTGATCAACTGGAAGTGAGTTGGATCTTCTTTATGTTGAAGATTTCCACTTCCATCAGAATACATCCTCATACAGCATTGTTGTTGAAGTGTACAGTGATCTTCTGGTTCTGCTCATTTCACTCAGCATCAGTTGATTTAAGTCTCTCCAGGCCTCTCTATATTCCTCCTGCTGGTCATTTCTTACAGAGCAATAATATTCCATAACCTTCATATACCACAATTTACCCAACCATTCTCCAACTGATGGACATCCATTCAAGATGAGTTTTCTTTAAGTCGAACCTCCCACTTTGGATGGCAGATTCCTCTGGGGGCAGGGGCTGAGTTATTTTCCATTTCTGTGTCTCGGTGAGAAGCACATACTGGAGTAAGTGCTCACACATGAAACGGTTTGCTGTAAACCTTCAAAGGTGATAGAAATGTGAGTGCCTGATAATGGCCCAAGTCAAGATGCGACTTTTAGTTTGCTTTCACATGCCCTTTATCATTTCAACTTCACGCAGGAAAAAGTATGTAAAGGGCTTTGTTAGCATCAAAGAGCTGTTAAAATACCGGCAGTTATCATTATTAGCAACTTGGTGATTAGTTACTTTTTACGGATGAGGAAACTGAGACTCAGAAATATTGAGTGTTAGCAAGTGATGAGGTGAAATCTGAACTGATTCAAGGTCTGACACTTCTCCCTCGATGTCACACTCCTTTTCTCACGTTAGTGTTTGTTGAAATGTTTGAAGTCTAATAGAAAGGATTTTTTCAGAGAAAGAGCTAATATCTCAAGAAATTCTATTCTAGCTTAAAAAGTGATACTAGTTAAGGAGACAAAGGGAATTTTGATATAAAAAAGATTTTGAATGGATCTTCTATTAACCCATCATTCCCCTTGAGTTCCTTACTCGGATGGTGATGATTGCCAGACCCCTCTAGCTAATGTCGACATTGCTAATGTTTGGTCTTCTGCTCTGACATATGTAATTATCAAGCAAGATAAATATACTCTGCCATTCAGATACGGGGCGGCGCAATCACATCGCCGTGCTACATTCTTCGGGAAGGAATTCACGGCCTTGCAGAATAAAATGGTCTCCTTCTCCTTCTACAGGAAGAAAATTTTTTCCCTCGAACTCAATCCCCTTAACCCACACCAAGGAGACAGCTTCCCCTGGGCCCACAGTAGAGGCTCAAGAGTGCTCATCTAGGAAAGCTGACCAGAACTGGGAACTCTGAGGAGTCCTTGGAGTCCCAAACATGGAAAGATTATTTTCCCCCAAAGTAGGAGGAACGAGTCTCCTCTGTTAGATTCCAAAGGCCTACTTTGTCTGAAAGGAAAGGATTAATCTCCTGACATCACCGTGTTTCCTAGCAACACTGGCTCATCAGATGGCTAGTTCTTTATCTCGTAAGAGTATATACATTTATATGGACCCTTAAAGTTGGAAATAGAAATCATCCATGGACAGGGAGCCATGAGAAGCCTTAGAGATCATGTGGTCCTAGCCAGTCATTTTTCTCATGGGAAAAATGAAGTCAAAGAAGAAAGGACTGGCCCAAAGGGACAAGATGAGTCAGTGTGGAGGCTCTTCAGAAACTTACTTTATGTGACCCCCAAATTCCCTAGATGAAGGACCTCTGATGGGTCCTTTTGGCTAAGGGCGCCTTGGCTGTGGGGTTCAAAGTCCTTCCATGCTGGCTGGCTCCTTCTCCCTTTGCAGACATTTCAGTTTACTCCAGAGAATGCACTCTCTCTTCCAGCCAAGTGGCCTAGAGGCTGTTCCGTTAAATATCATTCTATTGCCCTTTCCACAGCTGTCTCCCATGCCCAGAGGGCACCTCCTCCTTACCCTGAATTCTTTATCCCTCTTCTAGAGTCCTTAGCTTCTGTCAAGGTTCATCTCATATAGCGGAATGAGGGACCTGTGAGGACCTAGATTCATCTCCTGCTCTGATATAACCCCCTGGGCAACTGTGGAAAGACCCCTTCCCTTTCATCTGCCACAGTTTTCTCCCTGAAAATGAGAGAACTGGAATGGAGGCCATCTGAGATGTCTTCTAGATCTAGGGTCCTCTGGGGAGTCTTTCCTGGTCCACCTAAACATTTATACTCTCTCTGTTTCTGTTTCTCTCTCTCCTTCTTCCTTCTCTCTCTCTCTCTCTCTCTCTCTCTCTCTCTCTCTCTCTGTCTTTCTTGTCTCTCTAATTATCTGTTTCTCTCTGTCTCTGTCTCCTCTCCTTCTCTCTCTCTCTCTGTCTCTCTCTCTGTCTCTGTCTCTGTCTCTGTCTCTGTCTCTGTCTCTCTCTGTCTCTCTGTCTCTCTTTCTTTCTATCTTTCACAGTCTCTCTATAGCACAGATATTCTAATCATAGAGTCATAAATTTGAGGTTCACTGGGGACCGTGACATCCATGGCCTCCTTCTCCTCACAGGTGAGGTAGCTGAAGCCCAGGAAGGTTACTACCAAGAGTAGCCAGCATATATCTAGCACATTAAGGTTTGCAAAGCACTTTCTACATTAACTCATTTTTGCTAACTGACTTGCCTGGGATCATGAAACTAATAGCAATGAGGTAATAGTAAGCAACAAATGTGGGAGGCAGAAAGTGGCCTCCAGCTTCCTTCACTTCAAGCTCAGCCTGCTCCATATGGCAAGCGGCCTCTTCCCAGGCCTTGATGTCCAGTCTGTTGCTTTGTCTGGATTTCCCCAGTGCTTAGCACAGGGCTGGGCACGTCATACGTAGGTGCTTCATAAACTTGCTGGATTGGACTTGACATCCTGATATTTACTGTTAGAGTTACTGCCCCATTTTATAGATGAGGAAACTGTGTCCTTGCAGAGAGGGAGGTCTTGGCCAACATCAGAAGCAGCTGATACGGCCTGGGGTTCTGGATTTCCCAGTGCTCTTCCTCCTCCTAACACGGCCCTCTCACAGTTAAACAGAAGGCAACACAATATACTCACCTCATAAAACCTCCATTTATCAAGACCAAGTATTGACCTCTCCATCAAGCAGCCAAGTTTTCTTTGTCAAGGATCAGCTCTGTCCTGGCCAGTGTAGTGAGCAAAACCCCACAGGCCAACGGGACACATATTGGTTTGAAGGATCTGGGTTCAAATCTCACTTATTCTATTCCATAATTTAAGTGCAAACTATTTCTAATTTTTTTTTTAAGGATAACTCAGCATCCATTTATTAAGCTCCTTCTGTATTTCAGAAGGTATTTCACTGTACACTGAGGCTGTACAAGAAAGCTCCTCAGGGAGCTTACACTCTCCAGGAAGAGACACTTACATAGAAGGGTCTCTAGAGACTAGCTGCACAGGAAGGATGCTAGGGGAGGAGAAGCAGGAAAGGTGTCCTGGAGAAATAGCTGCTTGAGGCAAGTTCCTTCTACTTTTTTCCCCTGAACTATAAAGTAAGACAGAAGAAGAAAAATGATGCTCTCACCTGTGTTTCTCTCTGCCTCAGTTTCCTCTTCTGTAAATGAGAGGGTCAGATTCAGAGCCATTGGAGGTCCTTTACAAATTGGCGATCCCATGATCCTCTGCCTCCGGCTGTCCCTATTTTCCCCACAGGACAAAGTGAATCAAGGGCATCGGGTGTAAATATTCAGACAGCTGGGGCAGTGAGCCATCCTGCCCTGGGCAGAGCAGTCCCGGCCATACTTCACCAGTCTGGGCCCTAACGACATGAGCACTGGGCACGAGCAGGTCCAGGCGGGGCAGCCAGCAGGGCCTGCAGCCCTTTGAAGGCCTGTTTGCCCATTAAACTCTGGCTGCCATCAGCGCCTGGGTGGCAGGGAGCCAAGGCAGAGCTATGAAAGCCCCTCACTCGAGGGCCATTCAACAGCTCCCCAGACATTCCTGCCCTGGCCTGTTTCTTTGCTCATGCCAAATCCACACCCTGCTCAGGAACTCAGGGGCTCTGGGAAAGTTTACCTAGATAAGCTTATAATGGAAATCACACTTTGTCACCATTTACAACTTGCTCCTTGTTCAATTATCTTTTATCTTCTCTCTAGTATTTGCCACCTCTCCCAAGGGCCCCAGCTCCCCACCCCTTGCCTTCCTAGCTGACACCACAAAGGCTCTTGGGGGCCCAAAAGAATCACTCTCCAAAGAACTGAATAATCCTTTGCCCTGCTCGGGGTTAGCAAGGCTCCCAACCCCTTTCCTCGGAGCCGTCCTGCCAGACAGGATCAAAGAGCCAGAAGGAGCTGACAGTGCTATGGGACCCCTTACTGTCTCCCGAGAAGCCGAGCACTAGTATGGAGACAGGATCGGCGTTCTGGATGAGGGGGGTGGGTCAGGTGGCTTCAGAGGGCCTGGGATTTAGGACTCTGGGATTCTCTAAGTCTCATCTACTTCCCAGCTCTTCATTTTTCTCCCACACAACAAGAAGGAGCTGAGACTCAGTGATGGCTAATGCCCCCTCTGTGCTTGGCACTGGGGAGTCAAGGCCAGACTGGGAGCAAGGAAGAACATTGATTCAGCCAGACATTATTATGGTCTTTATTTTATCAGTGTGGGAGATGCCAGGGAGATCCCAGCTCCTCCATGGCGAAGAAGCTGGTTTCAGGAAGTGGTTCTGAATAAAAGAACTGGTCACCTGCTCCCGAGTTGCTCCTCTGCCCGTAGTGAGGTTAGCCCTGGCACTCGGAGGTGCGGTTCTTCTCCAGGTTCCCACTTCGCAGCTTGGTTGGTCCAGAAAGAACAAGGCTCTATGGCTAAGCATCCAAGAGCCCAACTGGGCGAACCCCACCCTACAAGGATGGTGGGGAACTGCTTCAGAGAGAAGAAGCCTATTCAAATCACTTTTAATGTTTGCTTTTAGTTTTTGAGTGTGCTTCCTCCTCTTCTCAGAGAGGCGTCCCTGACAACCAGATAGTGAAGGGGACCTGGAAGGGAACCATTCAGGAAAGCTTATCCATCTGTGGTGTTTCATCTCCCTGGTTCCCCACCTCGACAATGCAGAAGGGAAGAGCCTTCTCCTATCTCTTCTTACGGTAATTCAACAGCATTTGCTTATAATTCTTATCATTTAACTGTATACATATGTATACATATATTGTATTTAACATATGCTTTAACTTATTTAACACATATGGGACTGCCTGCCATCTAGGGGAGGGGGTAGGGGAAGGAGGGAAAAAGTTGAAACAGAAGTTTTTGCAAGGGTCAAGGTTGAAAAATGACCCATGCATATATCTTGTAAATAAAAAGCTATAATAAAAAAGATAATTCTTGTCATTGTTGCAGTCACTGTACATGTGTTCCTGATTCTGCCTGCCTGCCTTACTTTGAAAGTATTCATAAATATCTCCTTATGCTCTTGTATATCATTTCTTAAAGTATTACACAGACCATTGGCTCATCATTGCAACTGATTTATCCCAAGGTGTCAAAAACTGCAAATCTCTCCAACCAAATTAAATGGAATTGGGAAATGTTTATCAAAACAAACACATAAATATAATTTAGACAAAATTTACAAAATTTAGCTTATACACAGACACACACAGACACACAGACACACAGACACACAGACACACAGACACACAGACACACAGACACACACACACACACACATATATATATATATATATATATATATATATAATGTGTTAATTGGTGGTTTTCAAAATCAACGTGAGACCCAAAGAGATCATTTGATATCAATGATGGGTCTTTGTTTTGCCTCCAATTCTTTTAAGCTCCTTTAAGCATTCTGGCATATATGGGACTTTGCTTTTCTCTTTGACTTTCTAAGGGTTGCCGCTGTGATTCAGTGAATAGAATGCTGGGTCTGGAGTGACCAAGACCTGAGTTTGAATATGTTTTCAGACACGAATTATCTGTGGGATCGTGGACTTAATCACTATTTGCCTCAGTTTCCTCAACTGAAAAATGGAGATAGTAATGGTACCTACTTTGCAGGGTTGCTGTAAGAATCAACTGAGATATTTAGTTAAGTGCTTAAAACAATATCTTGCACATAGTAGGTGCTATACACTTGTTTCTTTCGTTTTTCCTCAGTGGGATTTCTGGATCAAAAAGTATGGACATTTTAATCATTTCCTTAGTTTACTTCCAAGTTGAACTCCAGAATAGCTGGAACTCATCAGTCTATTATAGAACATCTGTACACCTGTCTTTCCATAGACTATGCAACACTGAAGAGTCTAATCTTTTGTCATCTTTACCAAATAATGGACTATGAAGAGGAGCTTAAAAATCACTTTTAGAGTTTGGAATCTATCTTGTACATATTTGTTAATAGTTTGCAATTTTAAGAACTGTTCAGATCTTTTGTTATCTTTACCAAATAACAGAATATGAAGAGGAACTTAAAAATCACATTAATATTTCCCTTATTTTTAGAGTTTGGAATCTATCTTGTACATAATTGTTTACAATTTTAAGAACTGTTCTGATCTTTTGTCATCTTTTTACCAAATAATGGAATATGAAGAGGAACTTAAAAATCACTTTTAGAGTTTGGAATCTATCTTGTACATAATTGTTTAAAAATTTAAGAACTGTTCTGATCTTTTGTCATCTTTTTACCAAATAATGGAATATGAAGAGGAACCTAAAATCACTTTTAGAGTTTGGAATCTATCTTTACATATTTGTTTACAATTTTAAGAATTGTTCAGCTCTTTTGTCATCTTTACCAAATAATGGAATATGAAAAGGAACTTAAAAATCACGTTAGTATTTCCCCTTTTTTAAAGAGTTTGGAATCTATCTTGTACATGATTGTTAATAGTTACAATTTTTAAGAAGTGTTCATATCCTTTAACTAGCAGTCAATTAGAGATTTGCTACTGGTCTTAACTATTTGTGTTAGTGCTTATATATCTCTAATGCCAGATCCTTACCTGAGATATTTGATGCAAAGCCATATTTCCCAACCAATCATTTACCTTCTTACCTATTCATTCATATTCACATATTTCTAAACTCCGGATGCCCTGCTTCCAATAAGAATCCAAATGTAAACAAGTCACATATGCAACATACTTTTTTCACTACAATCACATGAGGTAGTTAGTGCTAAGATTATCATGTCCATTTTACAGATGAGGAAAATGAGGCTTGAAAAAGGTGTGATTCCATACTCTAGGCACTATAGAACACTTTCTTTAATCACCTCAGGGACTGCCTCAGAATCCCCTCCTCCTTAAGCAAAGACACAGAAATTAGAGGATTCCTAAAAGGGCACTCTGATTTCCTGGTTTAGCATAGACACAAAGGTCAACCCCATTGGCCTTTGTCTCCAAGGCAAGAGATGGGCCCCAGTCCCTGGATTTCATTTAATCATTGTGGTTTGCCTAGATACTTTTTGGGGAAAAGCCTTCCTCTTCAATAGGGGAATTGGCTCCCCAGTTCTAACACTCCTTGGCTTATCATTCCTAGTCCAGCTACTCTGGAGAAAGGGGCAATTGTGACTCTAGCATGGAGTTTTCCCCTAAAAGGTGGGAAGCAAAAAAGGCAACCAATGTAAAATATGGCTTAGGTATGGGACATATAATTTACTCTCCCCAGAAAACAGGGAGAAGCACAAAGGAACCACAGCATGCATTAACAAAGCAATTTAAACAGGATTTTGTCTCCTAATTTATGACTGCTATCACAATCAGCGAAGAGGCTAATACTCAAGCCTTGCTGGGACATAAAACTGTTTTTAGAAGACCATAAATTATCCATGTTTCATTTCTCCTTGGACATCTTTTCATCAAATAGACAACCTTTATCTTTCTGGTTATCTCTCTAATGTCAACTTTTCCCTCGGTCCAGCTCACTCCTACCCCAGCAGAGCTACTCCCTCCCCCTACCATTTGTTTTTTAGTGAAGGAGAAGATACCAATTACTGCTGCTGTAATCACTTCAGGCTTTTCACTATCGCCAAGTTTGGTGCTAAAGGAAGAGTTACTGCTTTTTGTAGATGATATAGTAATTTATCCAGAAAACCCCAAAATGTAAAGAAAAATGAATAGAAACAACCGATCCTTCCAATAATTGGAGAACACAAAATAAACCCATGAAAATGACAAGGATTTCTTTATATTAGCAATAAAACCCTGGAAGGTGATAGAGAAAGCAAAGTTGCAATCAAAACATCTATAGAATATGTAAAATATTCGAGAGTCTACCTACTAAGAAATCAAGATACACACAGGAATCATTTGAACACAAATATATCACCTTCTTCATAGAAATATTGGTTGTTCATTAATTTTTCAGTCATGTCAGACTCCTCATGACCTCATTTGGGATTTGCTCAGCAGAGATACTGAAGTAGTTGGACATTTCCTTCTCCAGCTCATTTTACAGATGAGGAAACTAAGGCAAACAAATGAAGTGATATTCAGGATAGCAAGTGAATGGCACAGCTAATAAATGTCTGAGGCCAGTTTTGAACTCAAGAAGATGAGTCCTTCTGATTCTAGGACTTCTCCAATGTATATATCCACTATATCAGGTAGCTGTCTTTGTAGAGAAATATGGAGAAATATTCATAGCTCATGATTAGGCTATTCTAATACAATAAATAACTATAGGGGGCAGCTAGGTGGCGCAGTGGATAGAGCACCAGCCTTGAACTCAGGAGGACCCGAGTTCAAATCTAGTCTCAGACACTTAACACTTCCTAGCTGTGTGACCCTGGGCAAGTCACTTAACCCCAGCCTCAAAAATAAACAAACAAACAAATAAATAAATAAACAAGTAAATAAGTAAACAAATAACTATAATACCTAAATTAATTTATTTCTGCTGTGCCATATGAATCACACTACAAAAGGATTGCTTTGTAGACCTAGAAAAATAATGCAAGTTATCATGGGATAGAAAAGGTTCAGAATTTTATGTGAAATAAGGAGAGAAAATGGTACAAGATATCTAATAGAACCAAATCTCAAAATATGCTACAAAGCATTTATCATTGAAACTATTTAGTAGTAGTTTAAATAATGGAGCAGTAATAAGTGGAACAAATTAGTGCAGACATAAATAAATATAATAGCATACTGTTCAATAAATCCAAAGACTTCAAAAAGATTAAACATTTATTAAATACCTATGCGAAAACCAAAAGAACACATATATCCCAACGTTGCTACCCACCTTCTCACTTTTTAGCATGCTTTTGTATATCGTGTTCTCTAATTAGAATTTTGAGGATGGGGGACGTCTTTCCCCTGAATGAGTATTCCCATTCCTTAGCAGAGTGCTTGGTACATTATAAGTACTTAATAAAATTTTATCGACTTGACATCATATACAGAGTTCTTCTTCTCCCTGCTCCATTGAATTGAAGGTTTGTTTGGAGCAGTGGTCCTCAAATTTTTAAATAGGGGACCAGATCACTGTCCCTCAGACTGTGGGAGGGCCGGACTATAGTAAAAACAAAAGCTCATACTCTGTATCCGCCCTTCAGCCCATTTGCCATAACCTGGCGGGCCACATAAACGTCCTCATCTGGTTGCATCTGGCCCGTGGGCCATAGTTTGAGAACCCCTGGTTTGGAGTGTTCTGTGAGAGCAGAGATACTTAATCTAGGGTCCATGGATAGATTTTGGGGGGCCGGACATGTTGTATGGGAAAACAATTTCACCTTCATTTCACTAACTGGAATTCACCATTTGATTAAATTAGGAATTAAAAATATTTCATAAAGGGATCCATGAAAGTTTCATCCATGAGATAAAAAAAGATTAAATACCCCTGTTTTAGAGGTTTTGCCTTATTGTTTATTGTTCAGACTCTGGTTTCCATTTTATGACTTGTGGTTAAAAAAAATGAAAATATCTAAGATGACGTTGCTCAGGGATAATTTTTCCATGCACTTCTCCTGAGCAGAACCTTCATCCAAATGGTCAGGCCTTGCCTTTTGCTTTTCAACCAGATGTTCTCACGCCTCCATCTCTGAACTCATGGCATCTGAGGGGAGGAAGAGAGGAAATAAAAAGATGCTTCTATGTCAAAGTCGTAAACATCGGGGACAAATAGAAGGCATGTCTTAGATTTTTATAGCAGCCATGTCTTGCCAAGGAAAGATATTCCCATCCCCGGGGTTCTCTTTCAAGAGCATTTATAGGATCCAGAGCAGGGAGAGACCTCAAAGATCATTTTCCAGGCAAGAAAATAGAAGGATGGAGTTGACACTGGTCTTAAACTTGAGTCTTCTGTCTCCCCAGCCCATGCTTTTGTGGCTTTTCTATTTTTGCCTTTCCTTGTATCTCCAGTGTTCTTTAGCATAGAGCCTCACCCAGAGTAGGTGCTTAATAAATGCTATGTGACTGACTTTTGCTAAAGATTAAAATGACATTTTATTGCTATCTTGGGTTGTTATGTTACCTACATTTCCCAAAACTGTTTTGCCCCTCTCCTTGGAGGACTGTGCAAAGAACTCCTCCCAAAGCTTCCACTTAAGGAAGTCTCCTAGATTAGCCTACTCTTCATTTGTCACCAGCTACACTCTATAGATTAGACTCCATTATATTCCTGTACTGTGTGCTTTTCCCCCTCCCTCATTCTCTTCCCAGATTCCTTTGTGTTTCCATTTTACCACTGTGTAATTCTGGGTAAATCAACTAATCCCCATTTGCCTCAGTTTCCTCAGCTGTAAAACAAAAATAATAACATTTCCTTTGCAGGGTTCTGGTCAGGATCAAATGAGATAATATCCGTAAAGTGCTTAGCAAAATAACTGACACATAGAAAGTGCCACATGAATATCTTATTATTATTATTTGTATCCACTCTGCATCAGTTCATGAAAGTCTTTTTACTCATTTCCAAATTCATCACATCTACTATTTCTTACTACACTATCACATCTTATTTTTTTATTTTTTATATTATTAAATATATTTAATACTTACTATTAAATATATTTTATAACCATTTACTGACTTTCCTTTTATTTCTAGTTCTTCTGCTCAAAAATCACTGTTAAGTGTGGGGAATTATTATATGTCTATCCTTGGCTCTCTATGCAGACCTTACTCCCAGCTAACATAGAGATCTCACTTGAGAAATCAATGGAAAGATATAAGGCCCAACATCCTCCACACTCTTGAAAACTGAAAGGTCCCACTGGTCAAAGGGGAGGAAGGAAAGAGACATAGTCAAAGGCAAAAATGAGCCCTGTTTTTCCTCCCTAACCTCAGGTGGCTTATCAGATAAGTGCTGGAATATCACATGCTTCTATCTCTTGAATTAATTTTCCTTTACTTACTCGATAATTTATGATGACGCCTAGGACATGGCCAGGTTTCCTCATCTTTTGTTGTTGTTCTCTTGTGCCTGTGCTTTGTGACCCCATTTGGGCCGCAATTTTCTCGGCAGAAATAGTGGCGAAGTTTGTCATTTTCTTTTCTGGCTCAGTTTTTACAGATCAGAAAATGAAGGCAAACATGGCTAAGTGAGCTGTCCAGGGTCATGCACGTAGCATGAGTCTAAGATTGGACTTGAATTCCAGTCTTCCTGACTTCAGGCCTGGTGCTTTATGCTCTACTCTACCCAACTCCCCCAGAAACTAAATGATGAAGAGTAAAGTCACAAACCACCTACTCAACCAATTTCAGCAGTAGGATCCATTGGCCAGGCCTCTTAGGAAGTGAACTTGCCACATCAAATTCTGTGTAAAAACAGTGCTAAGTCTGAACCTACTCCCTTCAGCATCTGAGTGTACAGGTCAGAGGTCACCCACGGGTGTTAAGGAGATGTTGGTACTGCTAGCCTTGCTAAAGCTTCCAATCAAAGTGATTAAAAATGAATTGGAGCAGCTAGGGTGCACAGTGGAGAGAGCATCAGCCCTGAAGTCAGGAGGACCCGAGTTCAAATCTGATCTCAGACATTTAACATTTCCTGGCTGTGTGACCCTGGGCAAGTCACTTAACCCCAATTGCATCATCATCATCATCAACAACAACAAAACAAAATGAAAAACTAATGGAAGTTAATTGGTTAAATAGAATTTGTGCACTAATGAGGGTTGATTAATGGGAGGTAGGGGAAAAAACACCAGAATAGAGGTTTGAGTCAATAGTATTAAAGGAATATTTACTCAGTCCCCCAGGGATAATCTTCAGAACCCCCTCTCTCCTCTAGGCTGGTCAGATACTTGAATGCTGGGTTACAAACTGACCTGCTCTTTGTTCTGTAACCCATAGATTAGGACTGAATTTTTTCAGCCAATCATGACGTGTTTCTAGTGTAGTGTTAAATCTTCTTCCTCTTCTTCTTCTCCTTCCCCTTCCTCCTTCTCTTCCTTCTTTGTCTTAATATTTTGATAATCAATCAAGATCTACCTTCTCACCCTTTCTCTCTATCGCCCTTCCCTACATGAAAATATAAGAAAAACAAAATGAATTACAAACTTGCAGAGTCATTCAAACCAGCTTTTGACATTGGTCATCCAGAAAATATCCATATTCCTCTTAATAGCTTGCAATCCACAACTCTCAACAACTCCTGTAATTGACACATGGCATTGGAAGCTTCTGAAATATAACTTCACATCTTTGGTTGTGAACAGCTCTCATCCCGGACTATCATATTTCTTCCTAATAATTGAGCAAACCAAAGAAAAACACCTCTCCTGTACCTTTCTTCTAATTTATTTTAAGAATCCCTAGAAAATGAATGCAAATACACCCACCACTGTCCTAGTCCTAAACGGGGCCAATTAGCTCTTTGTAAATCAGATTCAGAAAGATGCTGAAATGTGCAGCTCAGACAATGAGAATGACCAGTCAGCAGGATTCCAGCCCGTTGCTTTAGTGGGAGCCCTCACCCAACTGGAAGAAATAAAAGCCCAGCCAGGATTTCTCATTCGGCACGATTCTTCTCGTGTCCATTTGGGAAGGGAGGATTTGCCCAGAATGCTTGAGGCTTTGCTCCTGTTTGTTTAACATTTTGGGGACACAGAACTCTTCATCTGTTTTTTTCTGTTCCCTTCTTACGACCTGTTTAGGGAATCTGGGAAACACAAGGTGCCTCAGAAGGATTTCCCTCAATCTGTGAGGTGGCAACCTTCCCCACCTTCCCCAAAAGTAGAGCTCTGTTTGAAGACATGATGTGATGTTGCCTACAGACTTTCACTTATCCCAGGACAATCAGATCCCATGCATTGTCAGGAAAACTAAGTCTGCTTCCCTGCTACTGAGGATGTCATTATTATAAAAGTCACCTTGGAGAGAGCCATTTCAATAAAATGGGTGATTCCGAAGCCAGATTATAAGGGGGCAAAAAGCCAAAAGGAAGATAGGCGACTGATGGCTTTTTGGTGGTGAGAGCCATCAGCTGCCTAAGGAGGACTCCGGCAAGAATCTTACCATCAGTGATTAAGAG